>NW_022437170.1:90894-109583 GCF_009761245.1 Sapajus apella | reverse complement strand
GCCCGGAAGCACCTGGGCCAGCTCTCCATCACCCACAAGCCTGGGGATCACCTGGGCCAGCTCTCCATCACCCACAAGCCTGGGGAGCACCTGGGCCAGCTCTCCCTGTGTTATCCAGGCTGGTCTGAAACTCAAGTGATCTTCCTGCCTCAGCCTCCCAAAGTGCTGGGACTGCAGGTGCAGGTGTGAGCCGCTGTGCCCAGCTGCCCGGATTTTAGCCTCATGAAACCCATTTTGGACTTCTGACCACCAGAACCTTGATACTAAGCTTGTGTTTTTTAGGCTGCTGAGCTTGTGGTAATTTATGAGCGCACTGTAGGGAATGAATATGCTGGGTGACAGCACAGCTCACATTCCCATCCCCCAGAAACCAGTAGGATCACAGACTGACCACTGTTGTGCCAGAGAGTAAGCGATGCCCACTGCCCTGCCCATTTCAAAGGAACGACAGGGAAGAATGTGAATCCCCTGCCCTGGCCCCCTGCTTAGAAATCACGCAGACTTGCCTTGTGTTTCTCTAAGAATCCTGATCCTCAGTATCCCAGGCAAGGTGAGACCTGTCATTGTCACAGCTGGTGTTCATTTTCTGCCCTGAGGAAATCAGATGAAGAGGTCACCTTGCCACACCCACTTTCCCACACACTTGGGGCTCTGGACCGTCTTTATGCACAGCTTCTCTTCTAGGCAAAGAGCAATGCTGTATGAGCCATAGCCGGATGTTGCAGGCGCTACATTTTTTAGTAAGAAACCCTTTCCTCTATCTCGAGACCATTTTTATTCCTTGAAGTCTCTCAATTTCCATCTCATTTCAAAAAAAGAAGGGTCAAAGGATGGCATGCTTGGAGGGAAGGAAGCCCTAGGGTGACACATGGCGAATTCCAGTACTCTGGAAGCCCGTGCAGTTTTAGAAGCTTTCTGATGGAGTCATTTTGTTCAAATGAAATATGATCAAGGCACTCAGACCTACATATAGGAAGAAGTGCTTTTCTTCCTTGAACTATTTCCAGCTCATTTAACCACTCACAATGCATTTTCTGATGACTGTTCAAGTGGTTGGGACTAAAAACTCCTGGTCTCTGCCCTCCCACATGTGTGCCAGACAGCACTGGGTAAAGGAGTGTTTAGTGAACTGACTGCAGGCTGTGGTAAGCCACATACATGATGCGAAATCTTCCCCAGCAAATTCTCTTGACTTGCCGTGACTCTCTGAGGCCGTGGTGGTGCAGACGGTGGCCCTGGACCTGGCTGACCCCTCTGAATCAGGACTCGTCTCTCGCTAGCTGAGGGGTCTTGCACTCCCGGTATGTGGAGCAGAGAAAACAGTGGCACCTCCCTCAGGGCTGCTGCAGGGTCGAATCATGCCAATCCCTCGAAGCGCTCAGAAGAGTTCCGGCACAAAGCAACCCTCAGCGTCAGTACTGTGATCTCTGGGGTCTAATCTAGAATCTGCTCTGAGCTCCAGATCCTTAATCCTCTGTCATGGCAGGGGGTGGGACTCACTGGGAAACGGCAACTTAGAGGGACAGTCAGAATTGTCACCTTCTGCACCAACTGCAGGAGCATCTGTTACTTTTGCAAACGCCCTAAACTTCCTTTGGGAACAATCCCACCATAAAGATTCTGAACTGAAAGAGCAGTTCTTTGAAAACCCAAGAGCAAGCAGGACAGGGGCAGGTATTAGTGCTGCCGCCTTCACCACCGCATCCTTCATGGCAGCTCGGAGCTGGAAACAGTCTAGCCACTGACAGATGAACGGACGTGCAAAATGCAGTCCATGCACATGGGAATGTTCAGCCTTTTCAGTTTTTAAATTAAAAATTTTTTTTTTTTTTTTTTTTTGGAGACGGAGTTTCACTCATGTTACCCAGGCTGGAGTGCAATGGCGCGATCTTGGCTCACCGCAACCTCCACCTCCTGGGTTCAGGCAATTCTCCTGCCTTAGCCTCCTGAGTAGCTGGGATTACAGGCACGCGACACCATGCCCAGCTAATTTTTTGTATTTTTGGTCGAGATGGGGTTTCACCATGTTGACCAGGATGGTCTCGATCTCTTGACCTCGTGATCCACCCGCCTCGGCCTCCCAAAGTGCTGGGATTACAGGCTTGAGCCACCGCGCCCGGCCTAAATTAAAATTTTTTAGATGGAGTCTCGCTCTGTCGCCCAGGCTGGAGTGCACTGGCATGATCTCGGCTCATTGCAACTTCTGCCTCCCAGGTATAAGTGATTCCCCTGCCTCAGCCTCCTGAGTAGCTGGGATTACAGGCGCACCACCGTACCTGGCTAATTTTTTGTATTTTTAGTAGAGACAGGGTTTCACCATATTGGCCAGGCTGGTCTCGAACTCCTGACCTTGTGATTCTCTTGCCTTGGCCTCCCAAAGTGCTAGGATTATAGGTGTGAGCCACCGTGCCTGGCCCTATTTTTATTTTATTTATTTATTTATTTTGAGATGGAGTCTTGCTCTGTCGCCCAGGCTGGAGTGCAGTGGCACAATCTTGGCTCACTGCAACCTCTACCTCCGGGTTCAACCAATTCTCCTGCCTCAGCCTCCTGGGCAGCTGGGACTACAGGTGTACATCACCATGCCTGGCTAATTTTTACATTTTTAATAGAGATGAGGATTCACTGTGTTGGCCAGGATGGTCTCAATATCTTGACCTCACCTGCCTTGGCCTCCCAAAGTGCTGGGATTATAGGTGTGAACCACCGAGCCTGGCTTATTTTTATTTTCTTTTAAAGAATCTTAGGACAGTCAAAATTCAGCCTTTCTTTTTTGGAGATGGAGTCTAGCACTGTCATCCAGGCTGTAGTGCAGTGGTGCCATCTCGGCTCACTGCAATCTCTGCCTCCTGGGTTCAAGCGATTCTCATGCTTCAGCCTCCTGAGTAGCTGGGACTACAGGCACGTGCCACCACGCCCAGCTAATTTTTTTGGTATTTTTAGTAGAGACGGGGTTTCACCATGTTGGCCAGGATGGTCTCAAACTCCTGACCTTGTGATCTGCCCGCCTCAGCCTCCCAAAGTGCTGGGATTACAGGCGTCAGCCACCACACCCGGCCTAATTCAGCCTTTTTTTTAAAAAGAGCCCAGTGCAGTTGCTCCCACGTGTAATCCCAGCAGTTCAAATACCAGCCTGGGCAACACAGAAAGACCCCATCTCTATAAAAAATAAAACAATTGGCTGGGTGTAAGTGGGTGTGGTGGTAGGCACTTATAATCCTAGCTACTTGGGAGGCTGTGGCAGGAAGGTGGCCCAGGAGTTTGTGTGTGTGTATGTGTATTCAAAGAGATGTGTTTTTTCTTTTTTTTTTTCTTGTAGAAATGAGGTCTCACTGTGTTGCCCAGGCTGGTCTCAAATTCCTGGCCTCAAGCAATCCTCCTGCCTTGGCTTTCTAAAGTACTAGGATTATAGGCATGAGCTACCATGACCAGCTACATGGTAAATTGTGTGTTTATGTACTTTACCACATAACAAAAAAAAAAATTTTTTTTTTTTTAAGATGGGGTTTCACCATGATGGCCAGGCTTGTCTTGAACTCCTGACCTCAGGTGATCCACCCACCTCGGCCTCCCAAAGTGCTAGGATTACAGGCGTGAGCCACCGTGCCCGGCCTACAAAAAAAATTTTTTTAAAACATATGGCTATGCATTTCTTTCAAAGCAACAGCAACTGTTCTGAGAGATTAAAGTCACTATTAAAGAATCTACATAATTTTGCATGTATTGCGACCCTAATTTGGTCCACAGTAACAACTGAAATTGCCTCTAATAAATATTAAGTTTCTAGGGCAGCACCAGCTGACATCAGCTACTGCCTTTTTAAAACACAAGGTTCTGACAATAAGGGATTTCTATTTCTCCATCTATCATTTTAGGGCATCTTGAATCACCTGACTTACTCAATGAAGTCCTGACTGGGTTGGTTCTGCTCTCTCACTGGGTGGGTGGGACTCCCTAGACCCACGTCCACAGTGCACCTGATGTTCTCCCGGTGGTCTTCACTTCCCCAGGGAGGCCAGGTAGGCATACCAGAACAGAGCCATCAGGCTGGCGAAGAGCACCCGGAACTGCCAAAGAGAAGAGTCAGACGCCACAGTCAGTGGCAGGCCATGGCCACAGCTGCCCAGCCTCAGTCGCCCAGAACCCAGTACTTTCATTCACCCGTTTGTTGGCGGGTAGGGCCATCCACCATCCACTACTGCATTTACTGAGCCTTGGGTTTGTGCCACACACGGTGCTGGGCCCCAGCAGAGAGGGTGGAGAAGAAAAATGGTTCTACGGGCTACAGTGACCCAGGAACACAAAGCCAAGTCTCTCACCTTTTTCCCCCTTCACTGCACACCTGAGCTCCTGGTTCAGCCTCCCTCGCTCTAGGACCAGCCATCCTTCAGGTGGCTGCACCCTCCCCAGGGGACCCAGCTGATGAACAGGGGAGGGGCCCCTGATCTTTCCTCCACTCTAAACTGTCACTGTCTCACTGCCCTGCTTCGGGGACTCAGCAGCTTCACCCTCCCCAGGAATCCTCTGGCCGGGTGCTGAGTCTCTCCCTGGTATGTGGTGCCATCAAAGTGGCAGCGCTGTCTGTTCATCACTGTGTCCTAGAGCCTGGCAGCACGGCACAGTCAATGCCACTGCCACTTCCACGCTCATCTGCAGCCACTCCCTAGCCACAGCCGCCCTGTCCTCTGCCCCCACGCTGCTCAGAGGCCTGGCTTCCCTGCTCTGCCTCTTCCATCCCAGATCCTTCCATGTGCCCGGCCAGTCTGTCTGCTCACTGTCCCTACTTCCTTCTCTGTACTTCTGAGAACTGGTGGCCCATGGCTGTAGCTTCCTTAGCCTCCTGTTCTGTAGTCACTGTCCCTGGAAAACCCTTTATCCTTCCTGCCTTCTCACCGCCCCAGGTGCTGACCACAGCTTGACAAGCCCCGCACCCTCTGCCTAGAAGTCTTGTCTCTCCAGTCAGTGTGCTCTCCCTTCCTCCACATGGCCAAACTTGCCCCTTCTGTACCCCCTCAACATGCCCACCTGGCCGCCTCTCCCCTCAGTGCCTAGCAGAGAGGGGTGGAGCGGCCTCTCAAAATGCCCACTGGCCTCCTCTCCCCTCAGTCCCAGCCCCTGGGTCCCCCGAGGAGAGGCAGGCAGGGGCTTGAGGCAGGAAGTCCCACTCCCCTCTCCACTCAGTTGTCACCTTCTCTCTTCCCTCTCATCACGGAGGGCGGCGCCTCTATCCCAGACGCCGCTGTGTGTGCTGGGAGCTCCCATCCACCTGCCTCCTGAGGGGACCCTGCAGAGCTTTCTGGACACACACGTGCCCATCCCACAAGCAGCCTCATGTCTGTGCCCACCACGGCTGCACATCGAGTGTCAGAACCCCCTCTGCCACCCAGTCTTCTTCCATTGCTTCTCCCCACCTCCTCTCAAACTGTTAAAAATTTATTTATTTTTACTTTATTTTTGAGACAGAGTCTCACTCTGCCACCGGGCTGGAGTGCAGTGGTGCAATCTTGGCTCACTGCAATCTCCACCTCTCTGGTTCAAGCAATTCTCCTGCCCCAGCCTCTCGAGTAGCTGGGATTATAGGCGACTATCACCACATCCAGCAGATTTTTGTATTTTTAGTAGAGATGACGTTTCACCATTTTGGTCAGGCTGCTCTCGAACTCCTGACCTTGTGATCCACCTGTCTCAGCATCCCAAAGTGCTGGATTACAGGCGTGAGCCACTGCACCTGGCCTAAAATTTATTTTCATAAAATAGAGATGGGAACGACCAGGTGCAGTGGCTCACGCCTGTAATGTCACCACTTTGGGAGGCAGATCACGAGGTCAGGAGTTCGACACCATCCTGACCAAAATGGCGAAACCCCATCTCTACTAAAAGTACAAAAAATTAGCTGGGCGTGGTGATAGGCAGCTGTAAGCCCAGCTACTTGGGAGGCTGAGGCAGGAGAATCGCTTGAACTGGGGAGGCGGAGGTTGCCGTGAGCCAAGATCACACCATTGCAGTCCAGCACAGGCAACAGTGAGACTCTGTCTCAAAAAAGAGATGGGGCCTCGTGACGTTGCCCAGGCTGGTCTCAACCTCCTGGTTTTGGGTGATCCTTTTGCCTTGGCCTCTCAAAGTTCTGGGATTACTGGCATGAGCCACCACACCTGGCCCTCACAAACTTTGAGAGTATGTTCTAGACTTGTGATTTTTAAAATAATTCTCACCCACTCTTCAAAGCAATCTGGCTTCAGCCCCATGGAGGTGAAATTGCTCTGGGAAGGGCCACCGTTAAAGCCAAAGGAAATTTTGTTTTTATTTTGCTTTAACTCCTAAGTGTGAGCAGCCATTTGGTCCTGTCAGTGTGCACCCTGGTTGCCTGCTGCTTCCTGGTGTGTGCGTGTGTGTGTGGTGTGTGTAGTGTGTTTGGTGTGTACAGTGTGTTTGGTGTGTGTGTGTGTGGTGTGTGCAGTGTCTGGTGTGTGTGTGGCATGTGCAGTGTTTTGGGGTGTGTGTGGTATGTGAAGTGTGGGGTGTGTGCAGTATGTTTGATGTCTGTGTGTGGTGTGTGCAGTGTGTGGTCTGTGAAGTGTGGGGTGTGTAGTGTGTTTGATGTCTGTGTGGTGTGTGCAGTGTGTGGTGTATGTGTGGTGTGTGCAGTGTTTGGTCTGTGTGGTATGTGAAGTGTGGGGTGTGCAGTGTGTTTGATGTGTGTGTGGGGTGTGTGCAGTGTGTCTGATGTCTGTGTGTGGTGTGTGCAGTGTGTCTGGTGTGTGTGTGGTGTGCAGTGTTTTGGGGTGTGTGCAGTATGGGGTGTGTTTGGTGTGTGTGTGGTGTGTGCAGTGTGTTTGGTGTGTGTGGTATGTGCAGTGTATGTGGTGTATGCAGTGTGTTTGGGGTGTGCGTGTGGTGTGTGCAGTGTGTTTGGGGTGTGCATGTGGTGTGTGCAGTGTGTTTCGTGTGTGTGGTGTGTACAGTGTGTTTGGTGTATGTGGTGTGTGCACTGTTTGGTGTGTGTGCGTGCAATGTACAGTGTTTGGTGTGTGTTTGGTGTGTGCAGTGTGTTTGGTGTGTGTGTGGTGTGTACGGCGTGTTTGGGAGGTGTGTGGTGTGTGCAGTGTTTGGTGTGTGGTTTGTGCAGTGTGTGTGCAATATACAGTGTGGTGTGTGCAGTGTGTTTGGTGTGTGCAGTGTGTTTAGTGTGTGGTGTGAGCAATGTATTTTGATGTGTGGTGTATACAGTGTGTTTAGTGTGTGCAGTGTGGTGTGTGTGTGCAATGTACAGTGTGGTGTGTGTGTGGTGTGTGCAGTATGTTTTGTGTGTGTGGTGTGTGCAGTGTGTTCAGTGTGTGTGGGTGCAATGTATGGTGTTTGGTGTGTGCAGTGTATTTGGTGTGTGCAGTATGTTTGGGGGGTGTGTGGTGTGTGCAGTGTGTTTGGTGTGTGTGTGTGTGCAATGTGTCTGGTGTGTGTGTGCAATGTACAGTGTGTTTGGCGTGTGTGTGGTATGCAGTGTGTTTTGTGTGTGTGGTGTGTGCAGTGTTTTGTGTGTGGTGTTTTTGGTGTGTGCAGCATCTTATGTGTGGTGTGTTTGTGCAGTGTGTGTGTGTGGTGTACAGTGTGCACACACTGGGCCGCCTCCCTCGTGGGTCACCCTGGTCCTCTCCTCCCTCCTGGGCAGGGCTGAGAGCCGGTGCTCATGCAGAAAGGCTCTCAGTAGCTGAGGTGCTGCCCCTGCAGGCCTGTCCAGGTTCTCCCTAGTGGCAGCTTGGGCTGGCACGGCACCCACCTTTCCCAGAAGGGCCACCTGCCCTGTGCCTGGACTGTTCACACCAACCACGTAGGCTCCACACAGCTGCTCTCCTTCTGGGGGTCTGAAGCTTTGGTACAGCAGGCAGAGATGCTCACCTACCAGCACCAGTAAAACCCTGATGGGTTGCATGCCTTGTAGGGGAGGGAAGCATGTGGCCCCTGCAGGCTCTGTGAGGCCTCCTCCTGCAGCACCTGGGGATGTCCTGCCACGCTGCAGGGGGCGCTGAGCCCCATCCTCTCAGCATGGGAGTGGTCCTGGGGACCCCGGTTGTGCATAAAGACAGCTGATCCCAGTGGCAAAGCCTGAGGCTCTGGCCATCGCTCCACCAGCTCAGAGCCAAGCCCCATTTCGACACCTTTGACTCAGCCCCCACAGCAGCTCCTTCATGCACAGGAGAGCAGAAAGATTCAGTTTCCCCAGAAGGCCTTCACTCCGCACCTGGACAGGCTCATCCCTCAGCCAGGTGTGGTTGCCATGGCTGCTGTGAGGCAGCCCTTCCAGTTCAGCGGTAGGACCCATGACTACGCAGCGCCTGCCTTCAGCCTCAGCTGTAATTCATGAGCCCAGGGACCAGGAATGTTTTGTTTCTTTTTAACATCTTATTTTTTTGAGACAGGTTCTTACTCTATTGTCCAGACTGGAGTGCAGTGGTGCAATCTCAGCTCATTGCAACCTTCATCTCCTGTGTTCAAGTGATTCTTGTGCCTCAGCCACCTGAGTAGCTGGGACTACAGGTGTATGCCCACCCAGTTAATTTTTATATATATATTTTTTTTTGAGACGGAGTTTCGCTCTTGT
The DNA here is from genome assembly GCF_009761245.1 of Sapajus apella. Classification (NCBI taxonomy): domain Eukaryota; kingdom Metazoa; phylum Chordata; class Mammalia; order Primates; family Cebidae; genus Sapajus; species Sapajus apella. The sequence continues at coordinate 100,987 of NW_022437170.1, read as the reverse complement.
TACCCATGCTGGAGTGCTATGGCGCGATCTCGGCTCACTGCAATCTCCGCCTCCTGGGTTCAAGCAATTCTCCTGCCTCAGTCTCCCGAGTAGCTGGGACTACAGGCGTGCGCCACCATGCCCAGCTAATTTTTGTATTTTTAATAGAGATGGGGTTTCACCATGTTGACCAGGATGATCTTGATCTCTTGACCTAGTGATCCACCCGCCTCGGCCTCCCAAAGTGGTGGGATTACAGGCATGAGCCACCACGCCCAGCCCCTGTATTTTTTTTTTTCTGAGACAGAGTCTTGCTCTGTCGCCCAGGCTGGAGTGTAGTGGCTCAGTCTCGGCTCTCTGTAACCTCCACCTCCCGGGTTCAAGTGATTCTCCTGCCTCAGCCCCCCAGGTAGCTGGAATTAGAGGCACCCACCGCCACACCCAGCTAATTTTCTGTATTTTTAGTAGAGATGGGGTTTCACTGTGTTAGCCAGGATGGTCTCGATCTCTTGACCTCATGATCTGCCCACCTTGGCCTCTCATAGTGATGGGATTACAGGTGTGAACCACTGCACGTGGCCCTTTTATTCCCCTCTAAGTGTAACTAGAGTTTATTTGGGTCAAGTTTGAGGACTGCAACCCAGGAGCATAGATTCACGCTGCCTGATTTTACACTCCTGGGACTGGGAATGTTTCAAAGGCTAGAAAACCCAAGGGCAGCCCTGGCATGGGGGCTTTTAATGAGAATTTGCTGAATGAATGGAGGAGGCAAAGACGACCATTTGGGACAACCTTGTGTGTTGCTTCCTGAATCCAGAACTATCAATGTTTCAGAATCATGGGCAAAGCCCAAGGGCATTTGAGGAGTATAGACACAGGTGAAACCAAGTCTGGAGGAAAACTACAGAAGAAAAGAAAGAAAGAGAGAAAGAAAGGGAGGGAGGGAAGGAGAGAGAAAGAGAGAGAAAGAAAGAAAAAGGAAAGAGGGAAGGGAAGGGGAAGGGAGGGAGGGAAGGGGGAAGAAGGAGGGAGGGAGGGAGGAAGGAAGGAGGGAGGGAGGGAGGGAGGGAGGGAGGAAGGGAGGAAGGAAGGAGGGAGGGAGGGCTGACAGAAAGTAATGTTTGGCGGGGGCTAAGCCCTGTGGCCCTCACCTGCAGAGGGACGTAGTTGACGTTGATGAACTGTACCGGCGTCCACACCCTCCAGTTCATCTTCAGGGCAGGCCAGAAGCCCCCCCTCATCTTGGTGGCGAAGGCTGAGGCGTCTTTTCCCTGCAAAGGAGGAAAGGTAGGTGGTGAAGAATCTCACTGCCCATCGGAACTGAATTCCAGGCACTGAAACTCTAACACGATGATATTTAAATTGCTATTTGACTTTGTTCTGTTTATATGCAGACAGCACACGCATGTACTCAGCATTGCAGCTCTCAGGAGCCAACCAGCGAGATGGAAGATAATCCGTGAGATGCCAGGCAGCAGCCTGCTCACGCTGGCAGTGACGTACTAGCCCATTATTCCTTGCAGATGACCAGAGGAGGTGATTCCCAAGGCTGGCTGGCCCTAGGCACCAGAACTGCTACTCAGAGCTACGCTGTCGGTTCTTCCCAAATAACTGCCAAAGTTGATGTCTTTCTGATCAAAACTTGTTAGGAGTTATAAAAAAAAGAACCCCAGTAAGTTGATTCTAAATGTGAGCTGGTGCATTCAAGACCTGAACCCAAGACCTGAAACCATAAAGATCCTAGGAGCAACTCCTCTAGACGTCAGCCAAGAAAAAGAATTTGTGACCAAGTCCTCAAAAGCAAGTGCAGCGAAACCAAAAATAGACAAACACGACTCATTAAACAAAGAAGCTTCTGCACAGCAAAAGAAGCAATCAGCAATCTACAGCATGGGAAAAAACACATGCAAATTATGCACCCTGCAAAGGTCTGTTATCTAGAATCTACAGGGAACTCAAAACAACTCAACAAGAAAGAAATGAATAAACCACATTTAAAAAGTGGGCAAAGGATATGAACATTTTTTTTTTTTTGAGACAGAGTCTTTTCCCGTCACCCAGGCTGGAGTGCAGTGGCACAATCTCAGCTCACTGCAACCACCGCCTCCCGGGTTCAAGCGATTCTCCTGCCTCAGTCTCCCGAGTAGCTGGGATTACAGGGGCGTGCCGCCATGCCCGGCTAATTTTTTGTATCTTTAGAAGAGACAGGGTTTCACCATGTTGGTTAGGCTGGTCTTGAACTCCTGACCTCATGATCCACTTCTTTCGGCCTCTGAAAGTGCTGGGATTACAGGTGTGAGTCACTGCGCCTGGCCCAAACATTTTTCAAAAGAAGAAAAACAAGTGGCCAAGAAACATATTAAAAATGTTCAACATCACTAATCATCAGAGAAATGCAAATTAAAACTGCAGAATATACCACTTCACACCAGTCAGAATGGCCATTATTAAAAAGTCAAGTGGCTGGGCGCCGTGGCTCACACCTGTAATCTCAGCACTTTGGCAGGCCGAGGAGGGTGGATCATGAGGTCAGCAGTTCAAGACCAGACTGGCCAACATGTTGAAACCCCATCTCTACTAAAAAATACAAAAATTAGCCAGGCGTGGTAGCGCGTGCCTGTAGTCCCAGCTACTCGGGAAGCTGGGGCAGGACAATCGTTGAACCTGGTGGGTAGAGGTTGCAGTAAGCTGAGATTATGCCGCTGCACTCCAGCCTGGGCGAAAGAGTAAGACTCTGTCTCAAAAAAAAAAAAAAAAAAAAAAAAAAAACCTAGTAGATTGAACCGGAGGCCGTTATCCCAAGTGAAACAGCTCACAAACGGAAAGTCAAAGGCTGCATGTTCTCACTGTTTTTTCCCACTGTTACCCAGGCTGGAGTGCAGTGGCATGATCTCAACTCACTCAGCCTCAGCCTCCTGGGATCAGGCCTCAGTCTCAGCTTCCTGAGAAGCTGGGACTATAGGCATGTACCACTGTGTCCCTTTGATTTTTAATTTATTTATAGGGATGGGGTCTCACTATGTTGCCCAGGCTGGTCTCAACAGCTCAACATCCTGGGATCAAGTGACCTTGCCTCAGCTGACGTTCTCACTGTCAAGTGGGAGTTAAACAGAGTACACACGGACCAACAGAGGAAAATAACAGATACCAGAGACTCCAAAAGGTGGTGGTGGGGGAAAGAGGGTTGAAATCACCATTGGGTACTACTTAGGTGATGGGAACTAAAAGCTCAGATTTCACCACAACGCAGTTACGTAAGAAATCTGCACTCATGGCCAGGCATGGTGGCTCACATCTGTAATCACAGCATTTTGCCGAGGCGGTCGATCACTAGGTCAGGAGTTCAAGACCAGCCTGGCCAACATGGTGAAACCCCGTCTCTACTAAAGATACAAAAAATTAGTCAGGTGTGGTTGTGTGCCCCTGTAACCCCAGCTACTCGGGAGGCTGAGGCAGAAGAATCACTTGAGCCCGGGAGGTGGAGACTGCAGTGAGCTGAGATTGCGCCACTGCACTCCAGCCTGATGACAGAGTGAGACTCTGGCTCAAGAAAAAAAAAAAAGAAAAAAAGAAATCTGCACCTGTACTCTCTAAATATATACAAACTAAAAAAACAATTTTAAAGAAATAGCTTTTTTCTTGTTTAAAGTAAGGGGAGAGCTGGGTGTGGTGGCTCATGCCTGTAATCCTCACACCTGTAATGCGGAAGTAGGCATATTACCGGAGGCCAGGAGTTCAAGACCAGTCTGGCCAACACAGAGGAACCCCATCTCTGTTAAAAATTAAAAAAAAATTTTTAATAAAAAAATAAAAAATAAAAAAATTAGCCAGGTGTGGTGGCAGGTGTCTATAGTCCCAGCTACTCAGGAGGCTGAGGCACAAAAATCACTTGAGGGCCGGGAATGGTCGCTCACACCTGTAACCCCAACACTTTGGGAGGCTGAGGCGGGCAGATTACCTGAGGCTGAGGCTGGGAGTTTGAGACCAGCCTGATCAACATGGATAAACTTCATCTCTACTAAAAAGACAACACTAGCCAGGTGTGATGGTGTATGCCTGTTATCTCCCGAGGCGGGAGAGTCACTTGAACCCAGGAGGCGGAGGTGTGGTGAGCCGAGATCATGGCATTGCACTCCAGCCTGGGCGACGAGAGCGAAACTCCATCTCAAAAAAAAAAAAAAAAAAAGCCAGCAAAAGAACAGAGTCCAGATACTGGCTGTACAAATGGAAATGAGAATATTTCAAAATACTGAGGATTGTCCCATAAATGGCAATGAGAAAATCTGCTACGTAAGTGGAAAAATCAAGGCAGAAGTCTATCTCCTACTATAAACACAAATAAAATCATAAGGATACTGGAGAAAAGTACGGGAGAATATTTCTATTATCTTCCTGTAAGGAAAGGCATGCCATATTTGAATATATGAACCTTTAGAACTTCTGTATGAAGTGATCGGTTAAAACAAATTACTTTCAGGACAGAGGTGACACATTTCAGACACACACCACAACCCAGCTGGTGCTCCTAGAGACAGTGAGGATTTGAAGGTGCTCATGAATGGGGAAGGCAGGACAGTCAGAACAGACATGCCTGCTGAGTACAGGTGAACACGCCTCCCGTGCGGTGGATTCTGACTGGGATTATGCCAGTAGGTTAACCTCCAGGCCCAGAACTCCCACAGGCTTCTGTGTTATCCTTAGGGGTCTTCAACTTCTTGTGCCACAGATCTCCTTGATAGTTTAGTGAAGGCTGTGGCCCCCACTCTCAAAATCATGTCTTATAATGTATAAAATAAAATACACAGGACTACAAAGGAACCAGTAATACTGACGTACAGTTATCAAAGTATTCAGAAAAAATTTTGACACACTAATGTGTTTATTTCTATTTTTTAATTTTGTTTTTTGAACCAGGATCTTGCTCTGTTGCCCAGGCTGGATTGCAGTGGTGCGATCTTAGCTCACTGTAGCCTCTAATTCTTGGGCTCAAGAGATCATCTCACCTCAGCTTCCTGAATAGCTGGAGCTACAGGTGCACACCATCACACTGGCTCATTTTTTATTTTTGGAAAGATGGGTTTTCGCCATGTTGCCCAGGCTGGTCTCGAACTCCTGGCCTCAAGCTATTCACTGGCCTTGGCGTCCCAAAGTGCTGGGATTACAGGTGTGCACCACCACACCTGGCCCTGTTCCTTCCCTCCTTCCCTCCCTCCCTCCCTCCTTGCCTCCTTCTCTCCTTCCTTTCCTCCCTCCCTCCCTCTCTCCTTCCTTCCCTTCCATCCCTTCTTTCTTTTGAGACAGTCTTGCTCTGTCGCCCAGGTTGGAGTGCAATGGCACAATCTTGGCTCACTGCAACCTCCACCTCCTGGGTTAAAGTGATTCTCCTGCCTCAGCCTCCCTAGCAGCTGGGATTACAGCTGTGCGCCACCATGCCCAGTTAATCATTGTATTTTTTTTTAAACATTTTTTAAAAATTGCACTTTAGGTTTTGGGGTACATGTGAAGAACATGCAACATTGTTGCATAGGTACACACATGGCACCGTGATTTGCTGCCTTCCTCCCCTTCACCTATATCTGGCATTTCTCCCCATGCTATCCCCAACTCCTCACCCCCCGCTGTCCCTCCCGTTTCCCCCCCAACAGACTCCAGTGTGTAGTGCTCCCCTCTCTGTGTCCACGTGTTCTCATTGTTCAACACCCACCTACAAGTGAGAATATGAAGTGTTTGATTTTCTGCTCTTTGGTCAGTTTGCTGAGAATGATGGTTTCCAGGTTCATCCATGTCCCTACAAAGGACACGAACTCATCATTTTTGTTGGCTGCGTAATATTCCATGGTGTATATGTGCCACATTTTCCCTGTCCAGTCCATCATCGATGGGCATTTGGGTTGGTTTAATCTTTGTATTTTTTAGTAGAGACAGGATTTCACCATGTTGGCCAGGCTACTCTTGAACTCTTCACCTCATGATCCACCCATCTCGGCCTCCCAAAGTGCTGGGATTACAGGTGTGAGCCACAGAGTCCAGCCCATTTCTTTCTTTACACAGTGACAAGACCTCTAATGGAAAGTCCAAGTAGTAAAGAGCATAAGTGACATTTTGAGGTATCTGTAACAACTAATATGTGATTTAGCTGGGTGTGGTGGCACACACATGTAGTCCCAGCTACTTGGGAGGCTGAGGCAAGAGGATCACTTGAACCCAGGAGTCTGAGTCTGCCATGAGTTATGACTGTGCTACTACACTGCAGCCTGGGTGACAGACTGAAGCCCTGTCTTTAAATAAATAAATAAATAAAGTGACTCTGCTGGGTACAAACAGGTCCTGCCAATACTAGATGTTCACTTCCTATCTTCATAAAGAAAAATGCAAAATTTCAATGTGAGTGTGGTGAAAAGTTTGCAGACCCTCTGAATTCTGCCCAGGAATGTCAGGTGAAGAATCCCTGTGCTAAATGAAGAGATGCAGTAAGTGCTATGGCAGACACCCACCTCCAGAAAGTTCATGATGAGGAAGAACAACATGAGGAAGGCTGGTGTGAAGATGAGGCGGTCCAGGAGGAGCCTCTTGAGCCCTGCCAGGGGGACCTCGGGAGGAATCCAGTGTTCCATGAAGAGGTAGAAGAAGTGACTCAGTGGCCCTGTGAAGAAGAACCTGAGGCCCCCACAGGGTGTGAACCAAGAGCCCGACGGGGTGTGGTGTGAACCAGGGGCCCCACAGGGTGTGAAAAAAGAGCCCGACGGGGTGTGGTGTGAACCAGGGGCCCCGCAGGGTGTGGTGTGAACCAGGGGCCCCACAGGGTGTAAACCAAGAGCCCCATGGGACGTGGTGTGAACCATGAGCCCCATGGGGTGTGGTGTGAACCAAGAGCCCCATGGGGTGTGGTGTGAACCAAGAGCCCCATGGGGTGTGGTGTGAGCCAGGGGCCCCACAGGGTATGAACCAAGAGCCCCACAGGGTGTGGTGTGAACCAGGAGCCCCACGGAGTGTGGTGTGAACCAGGAGCCCCATGGGGTGTGAACCAGGCTGTGATTCTCTGGATGTGCCCTTCTCTGGTCCAGCTTCACCCACAAATCCCAGGTCCTAAATCCTGCCTCCCTGATGTCCCTCAGTCCTGGCCACACAGGTCTCTATAGACAAGTCAGCTTCAGGGGTGCTCTGCTGCCCTAACAGCCCAGAGCTGCTCCCACCGTGGGCCTTCTGCTCCCATCGCTTCCCCTCCTTGCCTGGTGGCTCACTCCTCCTCACGCTGTCAGCTTCCAGGTCATCCCAGCACGTGTGCACACCTGTGCTAGCAGTCTTTACTCCAGGCCCTGACTCACTGCCTGCCCAGCACCGTCCTAATCTCAGCTGTTAGGTCAGTCTGTGCCTCTCTCCACCCCGAGAAGGCAGGCTCCATCTTCTGTCCACTGCAATGCCCAGAACAGGGCCTGGCTTTCAGAAGGCCCTCTAAAATGAACCATTGGACATGTCCCTGTTTGTAGAGCCTGTCATCAAACTCTCTAGACTAACTGGCAAGGGTAGGAGCTGGGGCTACACTTCGGCTTGCCTGCATTGCTGGTAGTCATTCCCATGTGCTTGGGAGAGAACGGAATCCAGCTGCTACATCTGCTGGGACTGTAGCTCCAAAAAATTCAGCAACAAAAGGAAGGATCTTTCAACTTGTGACATTGACAGTCTTTAAACAAGTGGTCCTCAGTGTGTTTTTCCCACCTAGTCATAGGGTGCTGTGTGGATTCTCATTGGGGAAGGGAAAACTGTGCTTAGATGAGGCCTGCTAGGTGATCTTGTTACCCGCCCCTCTCGGGGGGATTACTGCTCTAAATACATTATGGAAAAATCCATGATGATTCAAGTTACCAAGCTTGCAAGCATAAAAATGATCCTCATGAAGTCTGAATAAAAAAAAATCAGGCCGGGTGCGGTGGCTCACACCTGTAATCCTAGCATTTTAGGAGGCCGAGGCAAGCGGATCATGAGGTCTGGAGTTCAAGACCAGCCTAGTCAACATGGTGAAAACCTGAATCTACTAAAAATACAACAATTAGCCAGATGCGGTGGTGTGTGCCTGTAGTCCCAGCTACTAGGGAGGCTGAGGCTGAGAAGGCAGAGGTTGCAGTGAGCCGAGATCACACCACTGCACTCCAACCTGGGCAATAGAGACTCTGTCTCAAGAAAAAAAAAAATCACTGTAGTTGCAAAATACTTCAAATAATCCATCTATGACACTATTGTTGGCCAAGATCTCAGGGTGGATTAAAGTAAAACTCTTGAATCACTGTGCTTTTGCAATTCAGACAGTGGTTCAGAAACTGGACATTTTTCAGGATACCTAAGCGTTTCTTTTCTGGATATTTACACTATGAAAATAACAACAGAAACTAACTGGTCACATTGAGTCAATTTTCCTCTTCCATGAGCCCGGTCTAGGATGCTTCCAGGGTTTTTGAATCCCGAAGTCTGACTTTAGGTTTGGATGAGTTACTTGCCCTCAGGTCTGCCTTTCAGCCCAATTAAGACGACCACCCCCATCCATGGAATTAAAAAGAAACATGATAAAACCACATATGGGAGGCTGAGGCGGGTGGATCACTTGAGGTCAGTAGTTCGAGACCAGCCTGGCCAACATGGTATAACCCCATTTCTACAAAAATCCAAAAATTAGCTAGGTCTGGTGGCATGTGCCTGTAATCCCAGCTATTAAGGAGGCTGAGGCAGGAGAATCACTTGAACCCAAGAGGCAGAGGTTGCCATGAGCCTGAGTGATACAGTGAGACTCTGTCTCCAGAACAACAACAAGAGGAAAACCACATGTGTATATATACAAACTATATGAACCATTTGAATTTTTCCCCATGATAATTACTGCAACGTTTAAAAAAGTTGTATTTCCAAATCAGAGCAGTGCAACCACTTGGTCTTGGTGCCCAGCTTGGCCGCACTCAGCGGCTACAGGATACACCGACCCTTGTACAGCACTCACCCATAAACAGCATATCTCAGAGGCCCACTGACATCTAGACTTCGAGAGTTTTCTTTTTTCCGCTTCTTCTCAATCATCTGGGCCAGAAAGTTCCCAAGTGCTGACAAAATGCCACTGTGAAGAGGGAGGTCATCAGAAAACAGGAGTGACCAGCAGGAGGGTGTCCCTTTCCCACAGGTGAATGAGCAGGGCCGCTCTGAGGCCATGCAGCAGATGGGCAGGCAGGAATCCTTGTTAAAGTGGCTGCAATGTATAGTTCCTGCATCAAAAGGTGGAGACGGTGGACTTACACACACACAGGCAAGGACAAGCGGTTGGTGGGCTGTATCAGTGTCAACCTGGCTGTGACGCTGTACTGCAGTTTTGCAGTTTGGGAGTAGGAAAGCTGTGTGGTTAGGGCAGGGCAACGGGACAGCCCTATCGTGACACTGTTCTGTATTTCGACTCTCGTAGTCATCACATGAGCCTACAGATGTGATAAAACTGCACAGAACAGACACAACTAGGAGAAGAACGGAGAAATCTGCATACGACCTGTGGACCAATGCGCTGGCTGTGATGTTGCACTAGTTTCACAAAATGTGACTCACAGGGGAACCTGGGAAGGTGTACAAGGGATCTCCCCACATTAGTCTTGTAACTGCCAGTGAATCTACAATTACCACAATAAAAATGTCCACGAAAAGGTGGCACAGGCCCAGTGGCTCCCTCCAGGGCTTGGTTCGTATTCGCCTTCTGAGACGCTCTCTGGACGTTCAAGCCCAAAATTCCTGGCACAGACCTAGACACGTGGATCCCCGGCGATTCCCTTCTCATCTCCCGCCCCTTGCTCAGGGTTCACGTTCTCCACACACAGTCTCCCTCCGTCGGGACTGGAGTCCAGTCTACGCCCCTCTCGGTCTTTCCCCGCCTTGCCTTCAACACCTGGCAGAACCTTTGCCCAGCTGTTCCCTGTGCTAGGGGAGTGTGCTCGGCGTCTTCACACAGCCTGTTCAACGTCACCTTCTCAAAAGACACCTTCCCCGGCCGCCCCGCACACCCGCGCCCCTGGCCGCGTCCACACCCACGCCCCGCACACCCACGCCCCTGGCCGTGTCTCCACCCGCGCCCCGCACACCCGCGCCCCGC
>NW_022437170.1:31799-90884 GCF_009761245.1 Sapajus apella | reverse complement strand
GTCCACACCCGCGCCCCGCACACCCGCGCCCCGCACACCCGCGCCCCTGGCCGTGTCATCCCCGGGCGCGCGGGGCCCCTGGCGGGTCCTCGGGTGAACTGAGCGCCGAGCCCCGGGGTCCCGGCGGGCCCTCCCCGTGCTGGGCGCACGGGATGCGCGAGGCGCCTCACAGTCGCTGACTGGGGACGCGGGCGACGCCGCGGGAAGTTCAGAGCCGGGTCGGAGGGCGCCCGCTGCGGCGGGTTCAGACCCCGGCGCGCCCCCAGCCCGGTCCAGGCCCCGCGCCGCTGCAGCCGCCTGCGCCCGGGCGGCGCCGGATTCCCGCGCAGGCCGCGCCCCCGCTCACCTGGTGGCCGCCTTGGTGAGCACCGGGTAGAGCCGCAGGAGGAGCAGGTACTGGGCGAGCGCCCGCCGCGGGAGCGCCCCAAGCCCGGCTTCGGCCCGCAGCCTGGACGCCGCCGGCGCCATCGCCTCCACAGCGCCGCGCCGCCGGGGGCGCCGCCTCACCTCGGGCGGGCGGGGCGCAGACCCCGAGGCGCGGGGCGCGGGGCGGGGACGGCCTGACATTTCCGGCCCCACCACGGCCCGCAGCGCCGCCCGGCCCCGACGCCACGGTGCGTCCCGCACGCCTCCACACACTTTTCCCCGGTCCCTGCCGGCCACCGCCCCCGCCGGGCGCCGGCTCCCATTGGAGCGCTGCAGGGGGCGGGCGAGGGGCGGGGCGCGCCTCTTGATTGACGGCGGCACCTTCGGCTCTCGCGAGACTGGTGGGAGCGCGCCAAATTTCTCCCGCGAAGCAGAGGTTGTCGCCGGCGGCTCCATGGCTCTCAGGAGCGGCGGGCGGCGGCGCGTGGACCCGGGCGCGGACCGGGAGGCCGGCAGGTGAGGGGCGCCCTCCTGAGGCCCTCGGGCCAGCCCTTCCGAGGGTGCGGTGGAGCCGGGCGAGGGTGGCGCCGCCGAGGCGAGAGGGAGGCCGGGGTCCCGCAGCCGCCCCCACTCGCCGCGCCTGACGGGTGGGGCGGCGCGCCGGGGCCGCGGGCGGAGGGACCTGGGGCGGGTGGAGGCTCAGCGGGTGCAGCTTCTCCGCGGGGGAACGAGGCGGGCCGCGCGGTCTTCCCCTGCTCGGCTCTCCCTGAGGCTTTTCGGGCTCGCCCGGCGCGCAGCTGCGTTTGGCACCTGCGGCGCGGCGGGCGGCGGGTGGGGGCCGGGCCGGGGGCCCCGCCTGGAGGCCCGGCGCCGGGGGCGGCCGCGGCGGGCGGGTCGCTTGGGCCTGGGACCCTGTTGCAGCGAGACGCTTTCTCCTCTGCTTTAGCATGTCGTTTCTTCGGAGACGGCGCCTGCCCTGTCGCCCCGGCTGCAGTGCAGAGGCGCGATCTCGGCTCCCCGCGGCCTCCGCGGCCCCGCCGAACCCCTCCTGGGTTCAGGCGACTCTCCTGCCTCCCTCAGCCTCCCGAGTAGCTGGCATGACAGGCGCGCCATCACGCCGGCTGAATTTTGTAGTTTTGGTGGAAACGGGGTTTCACCATGTTGGCCAGGCTGGTCTCGAACTCCCGACGTCAGGGATCCGCGTCGTCTTCCCAAAGTGCTGGGATTACAGGTGTGAGCCGCCACCCCGGCCCTTCTCTTCTAAAAAGAAGGAAAAATAGCCTGGCTGGTGGCGTACGCTCGAAGTCCTAGCTGTTAATTCTTGGGAGGCCGAGGCCGGAGGTTCACCCGAGCCCGCAGGTCGAGGCCGCGGTGAGCCGGGATCGCGCCACAGCCCTCCAGCCTGAGCCAGGGAGCCAGACCCAGCCTGAGTAACAAGAGTGAAACTCCGTCTCAGAAATAGAAAAAGGGTAAGGCGCGGCTGCTGTGGCCAGAGCAAACGGTAAACGTGACGGAGGCCTGGCCTCCCGCCGTCAGCAGAAAACGTGTAAGAGTGCGAAGATTTTTGTGGACACTTCGCTGAACAAATTCTTCATGGAGGAGAAGCCCAGTGGCGAGGGTCCCTAACTGCTGTTGTGCCAATCGCGGTGTATCCTTAGCCGCGTTTGGTCCTCAGGCAAGCCCCGGAGAGGTAGGTGCCCTTAGTGTCTGTAGTGTGTGCCGGAACGTGGAGCTCAGGGACGCACTGACTGCCCTGGTTCAGGATGCAGGACGCGCCCCCATCTCCTCCACTGCACTGCCCTGCCCCAGGCTCGGTGACAGCCTCCAGGCTGGGGAGAAGTATGAGTGCTGGCTTTTAACTGGCATGCTTTACGTGGGTTAACTCATCAATCTTTAAAACAGCCCCAGGAGGCAGTGGGTGGTAGATGTGCCTGCGTTTCTTCTTCTGTGAAATGGGGACACCACTGGCCTCCCAAATAGGCGTTGTCATGAAAACTGAATGAGAGTGTATGTGGAGTACTAGGACAATGGATATAGAAACCAGTAAACCGCTATCTGTATGTCTGTTATCCCCATTTTTCTGGTGTTTTACTGTTGCTGGTTTAAAAGTCAGATACACAGCTCAGACAAAACAGTTTTGGGAGGAAATATGGTCCCAGTGAGGAGTTTTCTAGTCCACTGAATCCAAAATATATCAATAATGTATAAATATATATGATTATGATTACTGTTTATGTTAGCATTCTGGTTATAAAGTTGAACAGGTTTTGAAGGGCCTGCCCTAGTTGTATTTTTCCCATGAGTCCTTTCATTTTAACACGCCTTTTTGCCAAACTCTGGGTTTTTCAGGAACACATATCTGAAACACACTAGGTGGGTTCACTGCTGCAGAAGTAGGTGGGATTGGCCAGGCATGGTGGCTTACTCCTGTAATCCTAGCACTTTGGGATTCCAATGTGGGCGGACCACCTGAGGTCAGGAGTTCAAGACCAGCCTGGCCAACATGGTGAAACCCCATCTCCACTAAAAAATACAAAAATTAGTCAGGTGTAGTGGTGGGCACCTGTAATCCCAGCTACTTAGGAGGCCAAGGCAGGAGAAGCACTTGAACCTGGGAGGCGGAGGTTGCGGCAAGCCAAGACCATGCCTCTGCACTCCAGCCTAGGTGACAGAGTAAGACTCTGTCTCAAAAAAAAAAAAAAAAGTAGTAGGTGGCATTTCAAACTGTAACCACTGGTTTCCTTTCTTTCGCTCAGGGAGGATGGCCCCATTTCCTCAGCCTCCGCACTCAAGCGCCTGGAACGGAGCCAGTGGACGGATAAGATGGATTTGCGGTTTGGTTTTGAGCGGCTGAAGGAGCCTGGTGAGAAGACAGGCTGGCTCATTAACATGCATCCTGTAAGCACTGGCGCTTTCCCTTGGTCCTTCTCCCTCCCAGGAGTGTGGCTGTATCCCTTCTGGTCATAGCATGGTCCTTGTCCAAAGCGGGACACATGGGGGGACTTGTCTGGTGAATCAGTAGGGAGATGTGATGGCTCCCAGCTCTCCTCCTTTCCTCTAACATCATTGAGGGCCACAAAGAAGTCACTGTGAGAAGCCAGAGGTGATGGCCCTCACTTTTAGCCATCATAACAAAGCTTTCAAGGATTATGAGGGGAAAACCCAAGAAATCCCCATGTGGAGGCTCTTACGACTTGGTTCTTGTGAATAAGGCGGTAGTGTTAATGTAGGGGTGGAATAAAGACCTAGATAAGGGGATTTGTTTCTAAAGTGCTGAGTTTCCCAAAAGGTAGGAAGAAAAGGGTCCTTACACTGTGTAGAGGACGATCTTGTGCCTCTGTTGACCAATTCTCTTGTAGACCGAGATTTTAGATGAAGATAAACGCTTAGTCAGTGCAGTGGATTACTACTTCATTCAAGATGATGGAGGCAGATTTAAGGTAAGCCCAAGAAGCTAAAACCCACCTACAGCGAGCAGCTGGATCCAAAATGAGGGGTGTTCATTTAGCTCTGTGACTGTCAGGGAGGTCGTGGGAGGATTCTAGTGCACAGCTGCCCATAGCCCACCATACTCAGGCCCCTGGAGGCCCCATCAGTCATCATTTAAGATGTCCTGAGAGAGATCAGTTTAGGAAGTCTCTGAACGGTGAGCAGTATTGTGTCTTAGATTCTTGCCCCATGATAAGTGCACATCCTAACTTCTTGTTATGTTTTAAGAGCTACCAAGGTCAAGGCTACCCTGGCTCTAGGCTGTTCATGGACTCTAGGAGCAAGCAGTCTGTTTTCATTTTTCTCTCCTTTTTTTTTTTTTTTTTTCCCTCATCATTCCTGGATGGGTTGGTGACTCTTACAGGTGGCCTTGCCCTATAAACCATATTTCTACATTGCAACCAGAAAGGTAAGTGTGTTTTATAGATTCAGGTCAGGTGACCTGTGTGTGTCATTCTGTGGTGGGCTTTGCAGCTGGGAAATAGTCAAGGAAGGAAATGTGTTTTACCAATGGAAAGCGTTTTTATTCTGATCCTGATTTAGGGTTGTGAGCGAGAAGTTTCATCTTTTCTTTCCAAGAAGTTTCAGGGCAAAATTGCAAAAGTGGAGACTGTTCCCAAAGAGGATCTGGATTTGGTGAGTATCACCCAGACTTTCCAGGGGTAAATGAGGCCAGGTTCTACATTGTCCATGGCAGGTGAGGTTGGAAGAGGTGGAAATTCAGGTCATCTATTGGGTGATGGGGCAGTATGGGGACCGTCTATAAAACTTCTTTCAAAGAGCTCTAGTGTGAATTGGTGCCACATGCAAAGTTGGACAAAGTGCCTGGGAGTCGTCAACTCTTTGGCTTGTGTGTTTACCTTTGAGTGTTTACCCTGTAAACAGTGAGCACAATCTCTTTGCATTATAGCCAAATCACTTGGTGGGTTTGAAGCGAAATTACATCAGACTGTCCTTCCACACTGTGGAGGATCTTGTCAAAGTGAGGAAGGAGATCTTCCCTGCAGTGAAGAAGAACAGGGAGCAGGATCATGCCAGCGACACGTACACAGCTATGCTTTCCAGGTAAACTTTGTTCTTGTGAGCAGAGTATCAGCTGATTGAGAATGACAAGATGGATAGGAGACCGGAATACTTAGCAATAAAGTTACCTTAATGGCTGGCTCTGTTTGATACGGAAAACTTGAGCAATTAGGTAGAGATTTCTATATGTTCTGTGGTAAATAAACAGTGGCTTCACAGGTTATATTTTATGTGTTAGCTCTTTTTTCCCATGTAGGGGGGGTTTATGGCTCTAAAATTGAGTGATTGTAACAGTAAGGTCATTTTACAGGGAAATGATCCTTCATCCCACTGCGCTAGCACAGTGCATCTATGAATTTCATTAAATGCAGAGATTTACACAGCACCGCTTCTCCAGAGAACCTTGGATATTGTCTATAGAAATTTAAGTTTAGAACGCCAAAGGTTGTTCATCAAGTGTTTGAGCATCAACAGTAATAGGATGCAAATTAACAGATTAGCAAGAGAAAATCTTGAGTAATTAGTTTGGATGACTTCAGAAGAACCTACCTTATCCTCTGACAAGAGAAGATCAATTGGGGATGCTGAACAGCTCTACAGTCCCTACCCTGATTCCGCCTTCCCTGGCAATGCCATAAGTTACTTTTTGAAATATTGGAAGGTGTAATCAGACTTGAGTCTTCAGAGCCCTGAGCCATATCTGAGACTCATCTGTCTTTTCCCCCTGAATAGATCATTCAGTATTTGAGCTTATGGGCTGATAGTGGCCGCAAGGGTGGGCCACACCTTTAGACATGGCAGAGACCCATGCATAGGCTGTGCAATGCCCAGGCCTGCTCTTCAGCCTGCATGAGGCAGCCTCCTCAGTAACAGGACCATGGTGGGATGGTCATGCCTGGGTGCTCTCCTGACTGGCAGTACTTAATGTTTTCTTTCTTTTTTCTTCTATTATTTATTTTGAGACAGGGTTTTGCTCTGTTGCCCAGGCTGGAGTGCAGTGACGCAATCTCTGCTCACTACAGCCTCCGCCTCCCAGGTTCGAGCGATTCTTCTGTCTCAGCCTCCCAAGTAGCTGGGATTACAGGCGTGCACCACCACACCTGGCTAATTTTTGTATTTTCAGTAGAGACAGGGTTTCATCGTGTTGGCCAGGCTGGTCTCAAACTCCTACCTCAGGTGATCTGCCCTCCTTGACCTCCCAAAGTTCTGGGATTACAGGCATGAACCACCTCGCCCAGCCCAATCCAAACCATTCTTAAAGGAAGGGCTGCCCTGGTTGTTGAAACCACCTCAATTTACCTTTTGTGTTTATTCAGTTTGAACTCTGGTCTCACTTCTTCCAGGCCGTGGCAGTTGAATTAGTTGCTCCCTTTTTAATTCCTAGTGTTCTGCAAAGAAGCAGTGTCATTACTGATGAAGAGGAAGCCTCTAAGAAGATAGCTGATCAGTTGGACAACATTGTGGACATGCGCGAGTACGATGTCCCCTACCACATCCGCCTCTCCATTGACCTGAAGATACACGTGGTGAATATGGGGCAGGGTTGGGTTGCTGCTCACATGAATTTCCTAACAGCCAGAAGATGATCATTATGGATGAATCCACAGAGGAATAGACTTCCGTGGAGTATGACTCTAGTTAACACCGTGCTTTGCAGGCTCATTGGTACGATGTCAGATACCGAGGAAATGCTTTTCCGGTGGAAATCACCCGCCGAGATGACCTTGTTGAACGACCTGTAAGTTTTGGCTTATATTACCTTCATCCTAAAATTCCTTGTTTTCTGGAGAGAATACTCTTTAGTGCAGAAAAGTGAATTTGACTCAAAGATATGTTTGCTGCTTTTTCCCCCAAATACTTTCTTGAAGACATTATGGAGTTAGAATTTTTCATCAGAGCATCATTTCGTTTTTTATTGTATGTTACTGCATGACATCAATATTTGAGCTAAGCAGGATATGGACATTTGAGGGAAAGCTGGGACTTCCATTTGAGTCGTTGATAGCGAAGTGACATCGTAACAATGGATTTGTAACTAGAAGGCCTTGGTTTGAGCACGACTTTGTGAGCTTGGGAAAGTTTTTGTATTCAGTTTTCTTTTTTCCAAAATGAAGATATCATCTCTGTGCCACAGTGATCTTTCAGGATTGTCATAAGCATCAGAACGAGGTGATGCCTTTTAAAGAATTTGTCTACTAAAGTTCTGTAATTGTAGACTTGTCCTGTGATCAGCTGCTCTTTTTGGTATGTAAGTTTTCATACCATAGAGAGTCGTGATACTCTTGACATAGGTTGGTCAGTCTCAAGGTCCCTGTCCCAGCTTTTTCAGAGCCCCTTGACTCTTTTAGCAACCAGAGGGAGGTGGAGCAGGCCAGGGGTGGGTGTTCAGGGAGACCTAATAGGGAGCTCAGAGCTTGGCTTTATGCTTATTTTGTCACCGCAGGACCCTGTGGTTTTGGCATTTGACATTGAGACGACCAAACTGCCCCTCAAGTTTCCTGATGCTGAGACGGACCAGATTATGATGATTTCCTACATGATTGATGGCCAGGTGAGCAGGTGGCTTCTGGGAAGTAAGCTCCTGGGATGGGGGCCTTGTCTGGTCCCCAAACCAGAGCAGCATCTGCCCCACAGTTAATGTTTGTCGAGTGAATAATGAGTTAGTGAGTCCAGGAATGGGAACAAGCAAGCTGTTGCGACATCAAACTGTACCCTCTCCTTTCCAATGGGAATCCAGACACGGAGGGTCTCTTCTCAGGAAGCTTAAGGCGCTTTCATGTTGCTGTGGTCTTTGTCGTGAGAGTCTCTAGGCAGAGTGTCTGGACAGTGTGGGGAGGCCCTTGGCTTTGCGGCCTCTGACTTGTGTTGATTGCTGATGAACTTCCCTAGGGCTACCTCATCACCAACAGGGAGATTGTTTCAGAAGATATTGAAGATTTTGAGTTCACCCCCAAGCCAGAATATGAAGGGCCCTTTTGTGTCTTCAATGAACCTGATGAGGTGAGCAGGTAGCACTTGGGAGACTGCCTGGTATTTTGGGAAGAAGGGGCATGCGGCTCTTTCCAAGGCCTTAGGCATTCTGTTGGATCAGAATTGCAGCTCCATGAGCTTTATTCTTAGGGTGTGACCCTCTTTCCTGCCAGAGACTAGGGCAGGGGGAGGGAATAAGGGCCAACATGGGGCTGCTGCTTCTGAACTTGGGGAGAGGGATGTGGAAATAGCTTGAAGAAGAGAAAGAGCAGAACTCAGGCTGCTGTGACTTGGGTTTAGGCTCATCTCATCCAAAGGTGGTTTGAGCACGTCCAGGAGACCAAACCCACCATCGTGGTCACCTACAACGGGGACTTTTTTGACTGGTGAGTCTGTGTCTTCTCTGAGTAATTGGATGGCGTTTGGGAGGGCATTGCATGGTGTGGGTGGGCTTCCCATGCCAACTGAGGAGGTGGCTCCAGGTTCACTCTGTACCTCCCATGTCTGGATTCCTCCCTGGGTCTGAGGGAGGAATGGAGGAAGGGGAATTAGAGTCTGACCTGACCACTTGCTTCTCTGTCCTCTTTTGAACCCAGGCCGTTTGTGGAGGCCCGGGCAGCAGTCCACGGGCTGAGCATGCAGCAGGAGATAGGCTTCCAGAAGGACAGCCAGGGGGAGTACAAGGCACCCCAGTGCATCCACATGGACTGCCTCAGGTAGGGGCCGCAGGGCAACACGGCTCGCCACTGCTGTCTGTGAGCGAGATCCGAAGGCTGCTTGCAGGCTATGCAGTTGACACATCTCTTATGGGAGGAGGGTGGCCTCTGAGAGGCCATTTCAGGTCACCGAGAGGACGGCAGCTGCAACCCTGCCAGGGCCCAGGATGTGCTTTGACTGTTGGCTGGCAATTCGTCAGTGTCCAGGCACATGGAGTATCAGAATCTGGGCTGGGGAAGCTGCCGGGAAGACACACTCAGCAGACAGGTCCCTAGCTAGGACCCCATGCAGGAACCTGCTCTGCCAGGTGAGGTTGGGATGTGGCAGCCAGGCTGTCCCAGAGGACAAGCCTCACAGGACAAGCACAGATTCCAGATGAGCAGGGGTGTGCAGCCAAGAGGTGGAGACAGTCACGGCGCCTGGGGGCTCTGGCATGTTTGGCTGCGAGGACAGGTGGATGTGGAATTGCCAAGAGAAGGGGGCTGGAAGGGAAGGGGTCTCCATGGGCCTCTGTACTGGTGGGAGGCAGATTCATCCTGACCATCATGGTGCCACTGGAGCACTTGAAGCCTGAATGCGTTTCTGTTTAGCTCTAACGTTTAGCTCCTGGGTGGGAGAGGGAGGCCAGGAGGCTGGGGCTGGTTTAGTGTGACGCTCGTGCTCCAAGGCAGGGGGTGAGCGGCCCGAGGATGCAGGGTCTGTCATGTGGGGCAGGGGGAGGGCCAGGAATGCTGGTTCTCAGGGAGGGGGTAGCACCTGGGGTTTTTGTGGCATCTCTGGAGACAGGGAATGTGTATAGAAGGGGCTTGAGGTGAGAGGTGACTGTGCTACTGATATGCAAGTCTGGAAGTCCCACCCGGATAGGGGCCCTGAAGACCACCATGAGGCTTGGTTTGGGCTTGTACTGTGGATTGGGACTCACTGGCGCAAGGGTCTTGGTGAAAGCTTGGGTAGTGGATGAATTCTGAAGGCAAGAGGAAGAAGTCAGGGTAAAGGCCGCAGGGGCGGAGACTGGACATGGCCCCTGGACAGCTGCCCCAGGGAAGGCATCTGTAGGGAGGGGGTAGAGACAGGTTCTGGGTAGAGTGTGGGGGCCTTCTTTTCTTCATTTTTATTATTTATTTATTTATTTATTTATTTATTTTTTGAGACGGAGTTACGCTCTTGTTACCCAGGCTGGAGTGCAATGGCGTGATCTCGGCTCACCGCAACCTCCGCCTCCCGGGTTCAGGCAATTCTCCTGCCTCAGCCTCCTGAGTCGCTGGGATTACAGGCACGCGCCACCATGCCCAGCTAATTTTTTGTAGTTTTAGTAGAGACGGGGTTTCACCATGTTGACCAGGATGGTCTCGATCTCTTGACCTCGTGATCCACCTGCCTCGGCCTCCCAAAGTGCTGGGATTACAGACTTGAGCCACCGCGCCTGGCTTTTTTTATTTTTATTTTTGTTTTTCCTCACATTGGATCACATCTTGCCTTCTCTTAAGGAGGGTGGGCTTGAATGTTTCCGTGCTGAAGGGACAGTGTGAGGAGAGAAGCTTGGTCTGGTTGATAACTAGGCCCCAAGGGTGCAGGCCTGAGGTCTTGGGGAGAGGCCATGGGCTCTGCCGATGGTGGGAGGAAGGCGAGAGGCCGAAGGACCAGTCCTGGTGCTTCCTCGTGTCGTGAATAGGTCTTTGAGATTAACTAGATCCGGATGAAGGGTTTTCACGAGGGGCCTACACTGTGTGGGGCCTTGGTGTGAGGCTCCTGGGTACCCGTTAGGACCTTGCATCCGTCTGTGTGGTGCCCAGTTTTGCCGGTTCTCAGGGGTTCCCTGGCTGCATGTTAGAATCCTGGTTTCTGTTCTCATTCTCCTTCCAGGTGGGTGAAGAGGGACAGTTATCTTCCTGTGGGCAGCCATAACCTCAAGGCGGCTGCCAAGGCCAAGCTAGGCTATGATCCTGTGGAGCTGGACCCAGAGGACATGTGCCAGATGGCCACCGAGCAGCCCCAGGCACGTGAGCCACATCCCAGCTCCCCTTGTTGCCGTGTGTGTGCACGTATGCCAGCCCACTCCACCCAGCAGGCTGCGCCTCCAGGACACACGTGTTTTGTCCTGCACCCATCTCGGCAGGCTGGCCAGGCCAGGCTTTGCTTTCTGTGCTTCACACTTGACTGTGGGCTCTTGGCTTTGTGACTCTGCTCTCTGGTGTTCTCTTCTCAGACACTGGCCACGTACTCCGTGTCAGACGCTGTCGCCACTTTCTACCTGTACATGAAGTACGTCCACCCCTTTATCTTCGCTCTGTGCACCATTATTCCCATGGAGCCCGATGAGGTTAGTATCTCCTCTCCTGTCAGCAGCCTGGCCTCCTCAGCCCTTGCCCCACTGTGAACGCACTGGAGCTCAATGGAGGTGGATGTCCCAGGAGTGCTGGTGCCAAAGGCAGCAGGAGAATTCTGGTGTGTGATGTCAGGGATGTCCTTTGGGAATTCTTGGGCCCTGGTGTGAGGAAGGAACCACAGGAGGCAGAATTTGCAGCCATTTACTACGAGGTTTTCTCCTTCCACGCTGAAGTTCACTTTAGGCTCCTGGACTTTGCCTGTGAGTCAGGGCCTTTGGGGAAGCTTTTGGCTGTAAGCTCTGGTTTCTCTTGTAGGTGCTGCGGAAAGGCTCTGGCACACTGTGTGAGGCCTTGCTGATGGTGCAGGCCTTCCACGCCAACATCATCTTCCCCAACAAACAGGAGCAGGAGTTCAATAAGCTAACGGACGACGGACACGTGCTGGACTCCGAGACCTACGTGGGGGGCCACGTGGAGGCCCTCGAGTCTGGGGTCTTCCGCAGTGATATCCCTTGCCGGTTTAGGATGGTGTGCTTCTTCCCCGGGTTCCGTTTCTTCTGTGGTGGGACCCAGAAGCCCCAGGGGCTGAAATACAGCCCCTTCTCCCCATTCTGTCCCATGGCCCCCTCACTGGGTCTGGCTTATCTGGCCCAGCTCCCCGCGGGGCTTCTTTAGGGCAGTGCACTGCAGAGTGCACATGTAGTCCTTCCAGAGCTTTCTCAGGCACATCCTGCCACTTGCCGCCACAGCGTCAAACCTGAGGTGGGCTAGTGGGGGTGTGTTCCCTTCTGACCCGTTGTTTCACCATTGTTTGTGCCAGAATCCTGCCGCCTTTGATTTCCTGCTGCAGCGGGTTGAGAAGACCTTGCGCCATGCCATTGAGGAAGAGGAGAAGGTGCCTGTGGAACAAGTCACCAACTTTCAAGAGGTAACCGTCCAGGAGGCAGGAAGAGCTAGTCTGCGTTCATGCGCCTTCTTCACAAACCACGTCTTTCAGCAGCACATTCGTTGTGCACCTGCTGCGTGTGGTGCTGTGGACGGGTGACACCGGGTCTCTGGTGGGACAGGGCACTCATGGTTGTGACGTGCGATACTGTCTACCGAGGTCGGAGGGCTTCATGAGAAAGTGGGGCGTGAGCTGCTCCTGAAATGTGGTCACATTTCAGGTGGGCCCTGGTGGAATGTGTCTGCCCCGTTTTAAGGCATTGGGACTTTATTTTGGAGGCATTGGGGAGGCATTGGAGGTTTTAAATTTTATTTACTTTTTGTTGTTGAGACTGAAAAATGACAGTACATTCCTGCAAATGACGGGATTAATGACTGTGAAGCCTATTCACATAATGGTTAGAGAAAGCCCCACTTAGGAAGTGTGTTATTTGCCTGGAGAAAGAGAGACCAGTTTTTTTGTGTGATCTGCGCCCCTCAGGATGCAGCGCATCTCATTTCTTCTGAGATAGAGTCTCACTCTTGTCGGCCTGGGCTGCAGTGCAATGGCACGATCTCAGCTCACTGCAGCCTCTGCCTCCTGGGTTCCAGCAGTTCTCCTGCCTCAGCCTCCCGAGTAGCTGACCTTGACCTCATGGGCTCAAGCGATTCTTCTGCCCCAACCTTCCAAGTAGCTGGGACTACAGGTGCTACCATCACATACAGCTAATTTTTAATTTTTATTTTTGTAGAGACGGGGTCCCACTGTGTTGCCTAGGCTGGTCTTGAGCTCCTGGGCTCAACTGATCCTCTGGCCTCAGTCTCCCAAAGTGCTGGGATTACAAGCATGAGCCACCGCACCTGGCCTAAGGGGTTGTTTTTTTTTTTTTTTTTTGAGACGGAGTTTCACTCTTGTTACCCAGGCTGGAGTGCAATGGCGCGATCTCGGCTCACCGCAACCTCGGCCTCCTGGGTTCAGGCAATTCTCCTGCCTCAGCCTCCTGAGTAGCTGGGATTACAGGCACGCACCACCATGCCCAGCTAATTTTTTGTAGTTTTAGTGGAGATGGGGTTTCACCACGTTGACCAGGATGGTCTCGATCTCTTGACCTCGTGATCCACCCGCCTTGGCCTCCCAAAGTGCTGGGATTACAGGCGTGAGCCACCGCGCCCGGCCGAGGAGTTTTTTTTAATACTGAGGATAATTTGGTGTTCAAGTGATTTTCTTGTAAGACTCTACCAAATTTAATGTATTTCATAGAAGCAATGACAGCACTTCTTAACTTTTTTCTTCTGGTTAATTTTTGCTCTATTTAGATATTTTTCAGCGTTTTCCACTCCTGAATGTCTAACGTAGGAGTTGGTAAACTGTAGCATGAGGGAAGCTTGGTCATCAGCCTCCACTGAGTTTCTCTTTCTCTGCAGTTGTGTGATCAGATTAAGAGGAAGCTTGCCTCCCTGAAGGAGGTTCCCAACCGTATCGAGTGTCCACTCATCTACCACCTGGACGTGGGGGCCATGTACCCCAACATCATCCTGACCAACCGCCTGCAGGTGAGGCTTTACTTCCTGCGTCAGTCGGAGCTCTTTCTGCCCGAGCCCTAAGTGCTTTCTCACCCCTCGCAGCCCTCTGCCATGGTGGACGAAGCCACCTGTGCTGCCTGTGACTTCAATAAGCCTGGAGCAAACTGCCAGCGGAAGATGGCCTGGCAGTGGAGGGGCGAGTTCAGTGAGTGGCGGCCGCCTGGGTGGGCACTCAGTGGGAAACGGGTGCATCTGTCCCTCCTTTTGAACTTGCTCCCGTTGCCTTCTTCCCAGTGCCGGCCAGCCGCAGTGAATACCATCGGATCCAGCACCAGCTGGAGTCAGAGAAGTTTCCCTCCTTGTTCCCAGAGGGGCCAGCTCGGGCCTTTCATGAACTGTCCCGTGAGGAGCAGGCGAAATATGAGAAGAGAAGGCTGGCGGGTGAGTGCCTGGGCATGGTCGTGCCTGTCAGATGTGGCTCCTGCTCCCACTTTTTGGTCTTGCTGGGCTGCATTGTCCATCCCAGCTGGGGCACAGAGGTGTTGTCAGAGCAGACCGGAAGCTGCTCTGGGTGACTGTAAGCTGTGCTCTCGCTACAGGGTCCTTGATTTGCTTCCCCTTCAGCAGGTGTTCGACACTGCTGTTCTGTGGTCTTGTTGTACTTGGCTTGTTGCTATGCTTGGGCTGTCCTATTTCTTTCTTTTCTTTTTTTTTAAACGGGGTCTCACTGTCACCCAGGCTGGAGTGCAGTGGTGCGATCTTGGCTCGCTGCAGCCTTGACCTCTCAGGCTCCGGCAATCCTCCCATCTCAGCCTCCTAAGTAGCTGGGACTACAGGTGCGTGCCATCATGCTCGGCGTATTTTTTGTATTTTTTGTAGAGATGGGGTCTCAACCATGTTGCCCAGGCTGGTCTCAAACTCCTGGGCTCAAGTGATCTGCCTGCCTTGGCCTCTCAAAGTACTGGGATTACAGGTGTGAGCCAGTGTGCCTGGTCACCTTTTTCGATACGAGAAACTAGCAGTGTATCTGAGCTGTTGCTCCTTTGTAGTAACATGGAAGCCGTGTTCCTCAGCACCCCTGTACCCTGGATCCCTCTGCCCTGGGAGCTCCCTCTGCTCTCACCCACCTGCTCCACCCTCTCCATTGTGCTTAGATTACTGCCGGAAAGCCTACAAGAAAATCCACATCACCAAGGTGGAAGAGCGCCTCACCACCATTTGCCAGCGGGAAAACTCCTTCTACGTGGACACCGTGCGTGCCTTCCGGGACAGGCGCTATGAGTTCAAAGGGCTCCACAAGGTGAGCTCTGATGTGCTGCAAGCTTTGGCCTCCGAGGGCAGTTTAGGTCAGCTTGTGAAGTAGGCATTCTTGGCTCCCTGCCTGGGATCCTCTGAGCAGGCACCTGCGCTTGGATGATAACATGCAATTGTTTTTGTCTTGGAAGAGTTGATGGTCATGGAGGACGTAGGCCATCGTCTACCCTGGTCCCAGGCCCCCAGAAGGATCCTGAATGATGATAATTCCTGAAGTGATTATTTAGAGCAGGGCTCAGCAAGCTACAGCCGGCGGCCATTTGAGTAAAGCACGTCTTACGGAACCCAATTGCCTTTGTCTATTGTTTATCTCTTTCCTGCTGTCATGGGAGGTGAGGAGTTCTGAGAAACTGTAAGGCCATCACACCTGTGGTCTTTACCCTCCGGCCCTTTAGCTTGCTGACCCCTGATCAGACAAAGTAGAGGCAGTTTTAACTGACATATTTCATCCTGTAGGAGCAAGGAAAATGCATAGCAACACCTCAGGTTTGATATCAGCGGGTCATTCTGTTGTGTTTTTTTTTGAAATGGAGTCTTGCTCTGTTGCCCAGACTGGAGTGCAATGGTGGGATCTCGGCTCACTGCAACCTCCCTTCCTGGGTTGAAGCAGTTCTCTGCCTCAGCTTCCCGAGTAGCTGAGATTACAGGCGCCCACCACCACGCCTATCTTGGCCAGGCTGGTCTTGAACTCCTGACCTTGTGATCCATCCGCTTTGGCCTCCCAAAGTGCTGGGATTACAGGTGTGAGCCACTGCACTGGCCACAGGTCATTGTTTTATATCTGATCAGATTGAGTCATTTTTTTCTGAGAGACCTTCACTATAGACTCAGCACGGCCCCTGCTATGTGGCCCCTGGCATCCTGCACTGCCCTGCTGAACTCACTGTCACATGTTCTTTTTTATAGATAGACATAGTGTGACATTTTGTTGTTTTTTTCTTTTTTTTCTTTTTTTTTTTTGGGACAGAGTCTCACTGTGTCACCCAGGCTAGAGTGCAGTGGCATGATCTTGGCTCACTGCAACCTCTGCCCACTGGGTTCAGGCGATTATTCTGCCTCAGCCTTCCGAGTAGCTGGGACTGCAGGCGTGTACCACCACCCCCAGCTAATTTTTTTGTTTTTAGTAGAGACGGGGTTTCACCGTCTTGGCCAGGCTGATCTCGAACTCCTGACCTCATGATCTGCCCGCCTCTGCCTCCCAAAGTGCTGGGATTACAGGTGTGAGTCACCGCGCCCGGCTGACGTTTAGTGTTTTTAAGTGCTCAGTTCAGGGGCAGGAAGCATATTCACATTGTTTTGCAGCTGTCACCACCATCTTCCTCCAGAACTCTTCACCTTCTTCAATTGAAACTCTTGTCTACATTAAACAATGGCTCCCCACCTCCTCCCCCGGCCCCTGGCAACCCCCATTCTACTTTTTTTTTTTTTTGAGACAGAGTTTTGCTCTTGTTACCCAGGCTGGAGTGCAATGGCGCGATCTCGGCTCACCACAACCTCCGCCTCCTGGGTTCAGGCAATTCTCCTGCCTCAGCCTCCTGAGTAGCTGGGATTACAGGCACGCACCACCATGCCCAGCTAATTTTTTGTATTTTTAGTAGAGACGGGGTTTCACCATGTTGACCAGGATGGTCTCGATCTCTTGACCTCGTGATCCACCCGCCTCGGCCTCCCAAAGCACTGGGATTACAGGCGTGAGCCACCGCGCCCGGCCATTCTACTTTTTAGTCTCTGAACTCCACAACTCTAGGGATGTCATGTAAGTGAACCGTACAGTATTTGTATCTTGTGACTGGCTCTTTCACTTGGCACGATGCTTTCTTTTTGAGACGGGATCTCACTCCATCCCCGCAGTTGCAGTACAGTGGTATGATCTTGGCTTACTGCAGCCACTATCTCCCAGGCTCGAGTGATCCTCCCACCTCAGCCTCTCCAATAGCTGGGACTATAGGCGTGCCACCATGCCCAGCTGGTTTTTGTATTTTTGGTAGAGACAGAGTTTCACCATGTTGCCTGGGCTGGTCTCAAACTCTTGAACTCAGGCCGTCTACCCACCTCAGCATCCCACAGTACTGAGATTACAGGCATGAGCCACCGCACCCAGCCTTAGCATGATGTTTTCAAGATGTATCCATACTGCATTTCTGTAAATGGCTGAATAACATTAATTGTGTGGATTTGTCACATTTTGTTTATCCCTTCATTCATTGATGTTCACTTGGGTTACTTCCACCTTTTGGCTATTATGAGTAATCCTAGTTTGAACATGGGGTACAAGTATGTCTTCCCATCTCTGCTTTTGGTTATTTTGGATAAGGTACCCAGCAGCAGAGTTGTTAGATCATATGATAATTCCACATTTAAGTTTTAAGGAGCTGCCATACCATCTCACTTTATTTTAATTGAGCAATTGCTAAATTACTTGTTCACTTGTCTTGCTCATCAAATAAATACCAAAGGTGTAGCAGTTGTGCTTCAGAGTCCAATGGAGGTCCCAGCACATAATAGGAACTCAGTAATTATCTTCATGAATTTGTTTTTGTTCTTTAAATACCAAGCGTTTAAAAACCTTTTCTCCTGTCGGGTGGAGAATTTGCTAAGACATCTGCTGTCTTAGCTGCATTTCTTTATTGATTGATTTTACCAGGTATCTCCTGAGTAGCTCGTTTCCTAGAAAGTGTGCTGAAGTGTTTAGAGGCACCAGGCCTTGAAATCTGCAGTGTTCAAATGATTCTGTCAACACAGAGACAGAAGAAAGGAAATGTGACAATTGGCCAGTCTAGGAGAAGAATGTACAGTCTTCATTGTACTGGTTTATAAGGTTTTCTGTAGATTTGAAAATTTGCAAAATATTGAAAACCTGGACCATTGACTTTGTAGAATCTGTGATGTGCTCCATGTTCATGTGCTTCTCAGGTGTGGAAAAAGAAGCTCTCCGCGGCTGTGGAGGTGGGCGACGCGGCTGAGGTGAAGCGCTGCAAGAATATGGAGGTGCTGTATGACTCGTTGCAGCTGGCCCACAAGTGCATCCTGAATTCCTTCTACGGCTACGTCATGCGAAAGGGGTAGGCGGGGACCAGGCCCGGGAGAAGCTTACAGGAGGAATGGGCGAGTCAGCGTTTCAGGCGGCTTCAGGTATAGGTAGCGGTGCTTGGAGGCCCCTTCATCCCATTCAAGAAATATTGGAGGAAGGAGGAAGGAGGCTTTGGGCCGGGGTGGGGCTGGGAGATTGAGGAGAGTGGGGCCACTGACTTTGAGGGTCTGGGTGTCCATGAGCCATGTGTGCTGTGGGAGGTACGTGTCTCTGCAGTGTGGGCTAGAGACACGACTTGCCATTTTCCAGTGTGTTTATGTCTCGCAGCATGGATCCTCACTCGGGGACTTGGAGAGTGTCAGGCAGTTGCTTCACAGCATGTCTGTGTCAGGGAGGGGCACAGAGTAACTGACAAGGGGCATCAGGAGGGGAGGGTGGGACGGCCAACAGCATGGCTGGGACCCAGGCTGGAGGAGGGTCGGGCCTGGCAGGTGGGCCTGGGCTTTCTCTGAGAAGCTCAAGGTGAGAATGGGGCTTGGGAGAAGGTGTGAAGAGAGTAGAGAAGGCGTGAATGGGCCTGGGTGGTATTAAGAGTCCTGCTGAGGCTGGAGTCCTGAACAGATGCAGTGGCACACACTGCACCCTTCCAGATCCTTCCTGAGCCATGCTGGTCACCAGAGTGGGGACATAGAATTGTCTTTGGGCAGAGCCAGATTCCACCTTAGTTCTGTCCTGGTTCACGCACATTTGACTGCTTCCCTTGTCTGTCCATGTCTTGTCTCTGCCTTCCTCCTTCCACTCCTCACTGCCTCTGATACCCTCTGGAGGGAGCCACACCAACCCCACCCACCAGACTGTGGTGTCTTCTCAGGGCTCGCTGGTACTCCATGGAGATGGCTGGTATTGTCTGCTTCACCGGAGCCAACATCATCACCCAGGCGCGGGAGCTAATCGAGCAGATTGGGTGAGTGCGGAAGGGCAGCTGTGGGACTGGGAGCAGGTCCTGTGGGCGGGTGTGGTCAGGAAGGAGGGAGGGAAGGCTGGAGGCTGCACACTGGGCAGGAAGGAGAAGGGAATTCATGACCTTGCTCCTCTCTTTCTCTGAAGGAGGCCTTTGGAGCTGGACACAGATGGCATATGGTGTGTCCTGCCTAACAGCTTCCCAGAAAATTTTGTCTTCAAGACGACCAACGTGAAGAAGCCCAAGGTGACCATCTCCTACCCAGGC
Organism: Sapajus apella; assembly: GCF_009761245.1. Classification (NCBI taxonomy): domain Eukaryota; kingdom Metazoa; phylum Chordata; class Mammalia; order Primates; family Cebidae; genus Sapajus; species Sapajus apella. Next base: position 71,971 of record NW_022437170.1, on the reverse strand, counting down.
GCCATGTTGAACCTCATGGTCAAGGTGAGTCTGGGGCATGTGGTCCTGGACCACTGGCCGGCCTGGTGCCAGTGCCCTGATGTCACTGGCTCTGCTGCGTCTCACAGTGCATGTGCCTTCCTGGCACCCAGCACCCCCCCAGCACCGCCCACATTGCTTTTCTGTAGCCTGAAGACCATGGTCAGAAGGCATCAAGTGATTCTACTCCTTTCTCTCAGCGTATAGCACCCAGACTTTTTTGCTTTTAGCTTTTTATTTTGAAATAAATTTAAACTTACGGGAAATTACAAAAATGGCACAGAGAATTTCTGTATTCCCTTCAACCTGCTTCCCCTAACGCTGACCTTGCCTAAACCGTGGTGTGCTTGTCAAAACTAAGAAACCTGCATTGGTGCCCCTGTAAGTGTACCGCAGGCCTCACCTGGGTTTCCCGTGTTCCCAGCACAGCCCCTCCTCTGTCCCTGGACCTCGGCAAGGACCCACGTGGCGCCGACTTATCCTGTCCTGCTCCATCCTTACGTCACAGCCTCACACTTCAGTGCTGCTGGCCAGGCGGTGCTTGGCTGTCCTGTGATTTGGGGTTATGTGTTATTTCTCTTGATTAGGCTGAGGTGATTTGGGTTTTTGGAGTTACTCCACAGAGGCAATGCCCTCCCCACGTTCTCGGGTGCATCATGTCGGGTTTGTGGTTGTATGCCTGTGGGGCACCTTAGTCTCCTATTTGAGGGGCTTCTGCAGGCCTTGCTGTGTGGCGCTCCTGTGCCCCCTCCTTCTGCGGCTCTTCAGTTGTAAAGACACACCTGACGGGGAGGAATAAGCATCCCTGGAGGAGGCTGTGTTTCTGGACATGTATAAGAACCACGTCCAGAAAATACAGCAGCAAATACATAATCGTGGAGCAGGTGCTTTGAGACCGTGCGTCTGCAGTTGCCCCGTAAGCTTCTGCCCACTGTGTTAGCGTTGCTGGTGGGCCGCGCCTGTAGCAGTTACGCCCGGGGTTTCCTGCGGTGGCTTTTCTCTGGCGATTTTCTGTTTCCTCCATTCCTGCTATTGTATTGGTTGAGATCCTGTAGGGAAGTGTTATCCTTCTCTCCCATTTGTTTTCACTTACTTGTCTGCTTATTTACGTCAGAGTGGACATCCCGGGGTTGTCGTTCGTAGGACCAGAGGGGCCTGCTGCTGGGGCTGCCTCCTGGTTTGTCCTGTGTTCTCTGCCTTCTTCTGGTGTTTGTTTCTGGAGCACTTTCCTACTTCTTGGTACTGGAAGATGCACCAGCCTCATCTTGTATTTTCCCTGCTCAAACCTGGAATCAGCCAGTTCTCCAAGAAGAATGGTGTAAAAACCCGAGATGGGGCGCTGCCTGGGCTCACTGTTCCTGGGAGTGTCATAGCTTCCAGCCTCTCACAGTGGAGGGAGCCAGGAAATATGTCTCTAGTAACGCATGCACACAGAGCTGTTTGTTTCTGTGTCTGCCTGTCTGTCTGCGTGGGTGTGTTTAAACATGTAACATGAGTCTGTACCCCTTTCCTTGGTAGTGACTTCTTTCTCCTCAGTGATAATCCTAATTTCTCAGTATATGTATTTGTTCAATCCTAGTGTACATGTGAAGTAGTTTTAGAATTGCTAACAGACTTGTGCCCCGTGAGAAATAATTTCACCAGCTACTATACAGCGTTTGTAGACGGTTACTTTTGTTTTCAACCTTATCCTGTCCAGTCAGCAGAGTTCACAGGGCAGCTCCTTCCTCTGTTGACATGGTTATTCTGTACATCCACAGTGCCGTTGGACCTGTTTGGCCGTCTGCACCCTTCTCGGGGTCCCGACACCCTGGTTGGATGGTTTTTAATTTGCACACAGTGATGTTCACTCTAGCGCACAGCCCTGTGGGTTTGGACAGATGAATAGTGTTGTGTTGATTGTGTGCACTACAGAGCAACACAGAACAGCTGCACTCCTTTGTCAGCAAACCCTCTCCCTACCCTGAAACCCTGGCAACCCCCATTGTGTGTTTGGTACTATAGCTTTGCTTTGTTGAAAATGTCATGTAAATGGAAGCATACTGCCTATAACCTTTCGGGTCTGGCTTCTTGGACCTAACACGTACACCTGAGTTCTACCACTTGGTTGCGTGCATCAAAATTTCCTTCCTTCCCACTGCCAAGTTGTGTTGGTTATTTGGAAAAGCCTCAGTTTGCTGATCCATCCACTCCTGGAGGGACACCAGGTGGTTTCCAGGTTTTGGCCTACAGGAGTGAAGCTGTCCCCTCTTCACTCTTGTTTCTCAGGAAGGCTTCACCAATGACCAGTACCAGGAGCTGGCCGAGCCATCCTCACTCACCTACGTCACCCGCTCCGAGAACAGCATTTTTTTTGAGGTTGATGGGCCCTACCTTGCCATGATCCTTCCAGCCTCCAAGGAAGAAGGCAAGAAACTGAAGAAGAGGTAGGACTCTCACAGCTTTTGTGCTTTACAGAGGACATGGATTGAGATGAATTAGATTTGACAACCTAGAAAGGAGGGTGGATCAGGAGCCAAGGTAGAAACAGACCTGGGTTCTTGTGACCTTACTGATTCCGTTTGTACCGCCTCTGTCTGCCTCCTGCTGTGTTCTGTCCCTGTGGCTGCAGGCCCTTGTCATTTTCCTTTTAGAGAAACATCACCTGAGGGAGAGATGTTTGCTGCCTGGTGGATGGCAGGCAGAGGGTTGGAAAGGGAAGCGGAAGGCAGAGGGGGTACAGCCGCAGGCTCCCAGTGCTCCTTTCCACTGCTGTGCTTGCCTTATCTTTCAGGTATGCTGTGTTCAACGAAGATGGTTCCCTGGCGGAGCTCAAGGGCTTTGAGGTCAAACGCCGCGGGGAGCTGCAGCTGATTAAGATCTTCCAGTCCTCGGTGTTTGAGGCCTTCCTCAAGGGCAGCACGCTGGAAGAGGTGTATGCCTCTGTAGCCAAGGTGGCTGACTACTGGCTGGACGTGCTGTACAGCAAGGTAAGGGCCTACCCTGCCTCCGCACCTGCTCTGAGGGACAGAGAACCCTGCAAGAAGGGGGCTCCATGCTTCCTGGGCTCCCAGAGACCAAGGTGACCGTTGAACTCAGGGCCAATCCTAATGAAATCCCAAGGCCTCCTGAGCACAATCGCCCCTTGGAGTTCCCCTCAGCGTCTGTATCCAAGGACACAACTCCATGAAGGAAACGTTTTTTTAAATAGTGTGTTAAACCGGGCATGGTGATATGTGCCTATGGTCCCAGCTACTTGGGAGGCTTTGTTGGGAGGATCACTTGAGCCTAGGAGGTGGAGGCCACAGTGAGCTGTGATTGCACCACTGCACTCCATCCTAGAATATTTGCTTATTTCTATGTTACTTTGTATTTTTATATTTTTCAGGCTATATAACGTTTGATCAGTTTGCATATCTTAATTTACGTAACTAGTCCACAATTATTTACTACCAGCTAGGTTTTACATCTCCATCATTATAAGTGGTGCATTGAATGTCTCGGGTGGAAGAAATGCTTAGAGCACTCTGCAGTGCCTTCCTGGCTTGCTTTGCTGTGTGGGCTTCTGTTTCTTGGCATGTTGTCTTGTATAGAGCGACACATGCAAGGGAGCACTGGGGGCATCACACAGAATATTCCTGAGCCCAGCACCCCTTACAGGATGTGGAGGCCTGTGGTCAGGAACACGTGTACAAAGCAGCAGCTCCAGCTGGATGTGGGTGCCACTCTGTGGAACTGCTTGGGCTGTTCTCCAGCAGGCCGGAGTTTCTCTTTCCTCTCTCCTGGCTCTTATTCCCCCTTCTTTCTCCTCCTTTCAAGGAGAAAAATGTCCTGTCTTAGGCAGAGCAACTTTCTTTTCTGCAGCCTTGGGGCTCATCAGTAAAGTCTTCTTGATATTTTGTGCAGTTTAATAAAATAAAATAAAATAAAAGCTAGGCCAGGCATGGCAGCTCATGCCTGTAATCTCAGCACTTGGGAGGCCTAGGCAGGCAGATAACCTGAGGTCAGGATTTGGAGACCAGCCTGGCCAACATGGCAAAACCCCTTCTCTACTAGAAATACAAAAATTAGCTGGATGTGGTGGCATGTGCCTGTAATTCCAGCTACTTGGGAGGCTGAGGCATAAGAATCGCTTGAACCTGGGAGGCGAGGTTTTAGTGAGCTGAGATTGCACCGCTGTACTCTAGTCTGGGTGACAGAATGAGACTGTGTCTCAAAAAATAATAATAAAAGCTAAAGTTCTCTGTGTGTGTTTTAAAGGACTGCCATGAAAGCATATGAGAGAGCTCTTTGTAATTGCAGCCTTCTACATCTCAGGCTAGAGAAGGGATGGTCTGCAGGAGCACATTCTGGGGTGAGCCCAAACTGTGCTCCTTGATTTCTGCAGTGTTTTCCCCATTGCCTTTCTCTAGGCAGCCAACATGCCTGACTCTGAGCTCTTTGAACTCATCTCTGAGAACCGTTCCATGTCTCGGAAGCTGGAAGATTACGGGGAGCAGAAGTCCACTTCCATCAGCACAGCAAAGCGCCTGGCCGAGTTCCTGGGAGACCAGATGGTCAAGGATGCAGGGCTGAGCTGTCGCTACATTATCTCCCGCAAGCCCGAGGGCTCCCCTGTCACAGAGAGGTAAGGGCTTCCTTACACATTTGGGCTGTGTTTAATACCAAATTTGGGATGGCACAAGTGTCATCAACCAGAAATGGGTAATTGTTATTTTATAGGCAATGAGATACACTATACCAGAGTTCAAAGGGTTGAATTGCAGCTGCAGGTTACGGCACTGACGGTTTGAAACATATGCAGGCACGTGGTTACTCATGAGGAATATGTAGACATGTTTACACACACACGTACACGTTTGTACGCAGGCGCATGGTTACTCATGAGGAATATGTAGACATGTTTACACACACGTACATGTTTATACACAGGCACATGGTGACTCAGGAACATATACATGTTTACGCACACACATGTACGTGTTTATATGCATGCACATGGTTGCTCAGGAACATGTAGACATGTTTATGCACACAAATGCATGTGTTTATATGTGGGCACATGGTTACTCATGAGGAACGTGTAGACATGTTTACACACACCTGCACGTTTTTATACATGGACACATGGTTACTCATGAGGAACACGTAGACATGTTTACACACATCCATGCACGTCTGTTACTGAGGAACCCGTAGACATGTTTGTGCATTTGTGTGCACGCAAATGTATACATTTTGTGAGGATGTTTGTGAACAGCTATTACAAGTCCTCATTTCCATGTTCATTTGATAAGAATTATGATCAGATTTTGGGTGATTTTTACTGTTCCTGAGCTGTGTACCTGTCTCCTCACCCAGGGCCATCCCACTTGCCATTTTCCAAGCAGAGCCCACAGTGAGGAAGCACTTTCTCCGGAAATGGCTCAAGAGCTCTTCCCTTCAAGACTTTGATATTCGGGCAGTGAGTGCCACTTGTGTTTTCTAGTCTTAAAAGTGTACAAGGAAAGCTAGGCAGAGCAGAGTGTGTCTGAGTTGGATTATGTTTTTTGTCTGGAGTCTTCACTCTTGACCTCCTCCTTTCTGATAAGTAGTAGGTGAGCAACTAATAACCGTTTAGAGCAAAACTGAAAACTTGAAGTACCTGGGGCCCTTTAACTGTTCTGTTAGATGGACTAAGTCCAGGGGTGTTGTTGGCTCAGTCACCTACTAGTTCTGTGATCTGCTGGAGTCAGTTAAGCTTCCTGCCTCTGTCCTCTGCTGTGCAGTGGGCACCTTTCATCATAGAAGACACTGAGTGTTTAGCTCTCTGCTCAGCATGAGGTGAGCCTCACACATGGCTACTGCCACCTGCTGCTCTCTGTGCCCGTTTCCTGCACACGCAGATTCTGGATTGGGACTACTACATTGAGCGGCTGGGAAGTGCCATCCAGAAGATCATCACCATTCCTGCAGCCCTGCAGCAGGTGAGGGCGGGTTCAGCAGCATGGGCTGTGGGGCTAAAAACCGTGGAGGTAGACAAGGGTCTCTCCCTTACGGATATTGGCCTCACCCAGGTGAAGAACCCGGTGCCACGCGTCAAACACCCTGACTGGCTGCACAAAAAACTGCTGGAGAAGAATGACGTCTACAAGCAGAAGAAGATCAGTGAGCTCTTCACCCTGGAGGGCAGGAGACAGGTGACGGTGGGGCCCCTGAGGCCGGGCTGGGTGGGATCCCTGTGATACGCAGGACATCAGGCTCCTTTTGATGCTGTGTGTACTGTAGTGAAGCTTCTGTGCAAGCATCTAAAACGGATTTTTTCTGAAAATGTGCCCCTCGGCACTTTACTCTCTGAGTGTCACTCTTTTGTGAATAGGACACACGTTGTGAGCTTCAGGTCAAGGGGAGGAACTGTCTCCTTACATGAAAACATTAGGGTATGCTAGTTAGACTCAGTCTCTTGGGGCCCCAGTTTTCTGAATGTGAAATGAAAATCTTTCCTGTAGAAACACTTAGAAACACAGGACACAGTGTAATAAAAAGTACACTAAAAGTCAGAAGAGCAGAAAGAAAATTCTTGAGTGCTGAAAATTAAAAGTAAGCTATAAATCAGAGCAGTACACATACTCACCTGATAAGAAAAAGATACTCAGCTAGATTGGATTTTAAAATTTAACTGTCTTATTTCTAAGAGTTAATATACATATATATACATATCTCTCTCCACCGCTCCCCGAGGCAGGGTATTGCTCTGTTGCCAAAGCTGGAGTGCAGTGGCACAATCTTGGCTGACTGCAACCTCTGCCTCCCAGGTTTAAGCAATTATCCTGCCTCAGCTTCCAGTGTAGCTGGGATTATAGGCACACGCCACCACGCCCAGCTAATTTTTTTTTTTTATTTTTAATTTTTGTAGAAACAGGGTTTTACCATGTCAGCCAGGCTGGTCTCGAACTCCTGACCTCAGGTGATCCATCTGTCTTGGCCTCCCAAAGTGCTGGTATTACAGGCATGAGCCACTGTGCCCAGCCAAGAATTATATTTAATAGACACAGAAAAAGTAAAAGGACTAAAAATGTATATATATACCAGGTAAATTTTAACCAAAAGAAAGCTGATGTGGCTGTGTTAATACCAGACAAAACAGTCTTTAAGCCAAAAGCATTAGGAAGCATCAAGATGGTTGTTAATACTGAAAGTCACAATTCTCTGGAAATATATGCTAATTGTAACAATGTAGCCTTATGTTAAATAATGTAATCATTTACCTGATTATAAGAATTTACCTCCAATCAGTTTGGGAGATGTTAACATTCCTCCCTCAGTTGATAGTTGGAGCAGACCAAAAATGAGCAAAATTATGTTTGGAATGACACAACTTAACTAGATTTAGTCACTAGCTATAATACCTTTGGTGAACAAATGTAATCTTGCACTAAAATTAGAGAATAGCTGTCCTTAATAAGAATGCATAAAGTAATGACCATATATATACCACAAAGTAAGCTGCTCCCAATTCTAGGTAACTTAAATACAGAGTTTGGAAATTTAAGAAAAAAACACATGTATAAATAACTTGTGGATCAAAGTCATAGAACTTAGACAATACTTAGAACTAAATGTAAATACAGACACTATCCAAATTTGTAGTAGGCAATTAAACAGGACTTGTGTGCACATTTATCTATCTAAATGCTTGCACGTAATAGTAAAGAAAAACAAATAGAAAATTAGGTGGCCGGGCGCGGTGGCTCAAGCCTGTCATCCCAGCACCGTGGGAGGCCAAGGCAGGTGGATCACGAGGTCAAGAGATCGAGACCATCCTGGTCAACATGGTGAAACCCCGTCTCTACTAAAAATACGAAAAATTAGCTGGGCATGGTGGCGTGTGCCTGTAATCCCAGCTACTCAGGAGGCTGAGGCAGGAGAATTGCCTGAACCCGGGAGGCGGAGGTTGCGGTGAGCCGAGATCGCGCCATTGCACTCCAGCCTGGGTAACAAGAGTGAAACTCCGTCTCAAAAAAAAAAAAAGAAAAGAAAATTAGATAAGTTTCCAACTGAAGAAGTTAGAGAACAACAGACCCATCAGAGGAAGTAGACAGAAGTTATAAAGGTAGCCAGGCATGGTGGTGCATGTCTGTAGTCCTAGCTACTTGGAAGGCTGAGGCAGGAGGTTTGCTTGAGCCCAGGACTTTGAGGCCATAGTGGGATATGATAGCGTCTGTGAATAGGCACTTCACCCCAGCCTGGGCAACACAGGGAGGGAGACCCCATCTCAAGAAAGAAAAGAAAGAAGTTACAAAGGTGAGCAAGAATGAGTGAAACAAGCAGTATAACCAAAATGTTGTTCTTTGAAAAGACTTAGGAAATAGTCATATCTGTTTCTTTTCTTTTGAGACAGGTTCTCATTGTGTCATCCAGGCTGGAGTACGGTGATGCGATCACGGCTCACTGCAGCCTTGACCTCCTGGGCTCAATTGATCCACCTGCCTCAGCCTCCTGCGTAGCTGTGACTGTAGGCGTGCCCCACCACATGCAGCCAATTTTTGTATTTTTTTTGTAGAGACAAGGTTTTGTCATGTTGCCCAGGCTGGTCACATCTTTTTCAGGATAGAGTTTTTAAATTTTTATTTTAGTGGAAACATACATTATTATAGATAAAGTGTAAAAAAGATGAAAGGATACCCATTTTTTGCTAAATGGGAAAACTTGGAATGGACCCTATCCTCAAGTTAGGCACTGACCTAAGAAGCAATGAAAACTTGAATAGAACTTTAGCCATTACAGAAATTGAATCATACTTGAAACAAACAACAAATCCAAATGGTTTTTAAGAGGAATAAGAAAAACACACCCCTTAGCTCGTTTGGTAACCTCCTGAGTAGCTGGGACTACAGGTGTGCACCACCACACCTGGCTACTTTTTTTTTTGTAGAGGTTGGATCTCGCTGTGTTGCTCAGACTGATATTAAACTCTCGGTCTCAAGTGATCCTCCTGGCTGGGCCTCCAAAAGACTGGCATTACAGGTGTGAGCCACCATGCCTGGCCTATATACAACTTTACTGAACATATAAAAATTTACCTAAGTAATGAAAAGAGGTACCATCTTTACAGATGAAAGTACTCAGTATTAAAATATGGTCGTTTGCCCCAAATTAATTCATAAAATTCAGTGTAATTCCAATAGAAAAATCTACAAAAAGTTTTTTGGATAGAACTTGACAGACGGATCCTGAAATTCATACAAAGAATAAGGATAAGAATAATGAAAGAATTCTGAAGAATAAGGAGGGGATGCTGATCTTCTATGTAACAAGACACACTGTGTCATGGCGTCTTTACAAGATGAGAGCAGTGGATCTGATTGGGAGCCTGGAAACAGACCCTCCTGTAAGTAGGAAGTTGGTAGGTCACAGAGGAGCCATTTTAGATTATTAGGGGGAGAGCAGACTGTAGTGAGTGATGCTGGTGAAAATGGTTTTTCATAGTTGAAGAAGTTGCAGTCTCACAGTGTAAAACTAAGGCTAGTGTGGATGGCTCATGCCAGTAATTGTAGTGCTTTGGGAGGCCAAGTAGGGAGGATCAGTTGAGCCCAGGAGTTCCAGACCAGCCTGGGCAACATAGGGAGACCTCATCTCTACAAAAAAAAAACAAAAAACAAAACTACACAGCAAAATTAGGCATGGTTGTGCATGCCTATAGTCCCAGCTACTTGCGAGGCTGAGGTGGGAGGATTACTTGAGCCTGGAAGGTTGAGGCTGCAATAAGCCAAGATGACACCACTGCACTTCAGCCTGGGTGACAGAGGGAGATCCCTGTGTCTGTAGCCCCAGCACTTTGGGAGGCCAAGATGGGTGGATCACTTGAGGTCAGGAGTTCAAGACCAGCCTGGCCAACATGGTGGAACCCCGTCTCTACTAAAAATACAACAAAAAATTAGCTGGGCTTGGTGGCAGGCGCTTGTAATCCTAGCCTCTCAAGAAGCTGAGGCAGGAGAATTGCTTGAACCTGGGAGGCGGAAGTTGCAGTGAGAGGAGATCCTGGCATTACACTCCAGGCTGGGCAACAGAGTGAGAAGCCGTCTCAAAAAAATAAATAAATAAAAATAGGCAGGGTATGGTGGCTCACACTTGTAATCCCAGCACTTTGGGAGGCTGAGGTGGGCAGATCACAAGGTCAGGAGATCGAGACCATCCTGGCTAACATGGTAAAACCCCATCTCTACTCAAAATACAAAAATTAGCTGGGTGTGGTGGCATGTGCCTGTAGTCTCAGCTACTTGGGAGGCTTAGGCAGGAGAATACCCTGAACCCAGGAGGTGGAAGTTGCAGTGAGCTGAGATCGCACCACTGCACTCCAGCTTGGGTGACAGAGCGAGACTCCGTCTCAAAAAAAAAGTAAAAAAATAAAAATAAAAAAGGGAAGCAGTTGTATACGCAGGTGTGTACTGCGTGTTACTATTTAGGTTAGGTTAAAACTTGCAGCTGTGGCATGTGTCTGTGGACATGTAAAAATTTAAAGATGTGTGGGGGATGAGGGTGTGGGGCAGATAAAATTATTTGCAATATTTTCTTATAAAAAGAGCATTCTGAAGCAAACATGGGAAAATGCAAACGTTTACTTATTCGTAGTCTTGAGTGACATTTAGTTTTTGGTTTGATCTTTTCATTCTTTTTTTTTTGAAACAGGGCCTCACTCCGTCACCCAGCCTCGAATGCAGTGGTGTAACCTCGGCTCACTGCAACCTCCACCTCCTGGGCTCAAGTGATCCTCCCACCTCAGCCTCCCAAGTAGTTGGGACCACAGGCACACACTGCCACACCCGGCTAATTTTTCTATTTTTTGTAGAGACGGGGTTTCACCATGTTGGCCAGGCTAGTCTCAAACTCCTGGGCTTAAGTGGTCCTCCCACCTCAGCCTCTCAAAGTCCTGGGATTACAGGCGTGAGCCACCACACCTGGCCTTCACGATTAAAAATTAAATAAACTTGTGTAAATGAACTTCCCATTTCAGGTGATATACTAGATTTTGAGAAGTAGAATTTATGGGGACGAGGTCCTGAGATTTTTGTTTTTATGAGGCAATGTCTCATTCTTGCTCAGGCTGGAGTGCAGTGGTGTGATCATAGCTCACTGCAGCCTCCAGCTCCTGGGTTCAAGTGATCCTCCTGCCTTAGCTTCCCAAGTAGTTGAGACTACAGGCACGCTACCACACCTGGCTAATTTGTAATATATTTTGTAGAGGTAGGGTCTTGCTATTTTACCCAGGCTGGTCCCAAATTCCTGGCCCCAAGCAATTCTCCTGCCTTGACCTCCCAAAGTGCTTGGATGAGGTGTGAGCCACTGTGCCTAGCCCAAGATCCTGAGACTTAAGGCTTCATTGGGTTTTCCAGGTCATGATGGCCCAGGCCCCAGGAGACAGTCCGAGGCCAAGTGCTCCCGACATGGAGGACTTTGGCCTGGTGAAGCCACCTCATCCACCAGCCCATGTTGCTGTAAAGAGGAAGCGAGTCCTTTGGGAGAGCCAAGAGGAATCCCAGGACCTCATGCCAACTGTGCCCTGGCAGGAGATCTTGGGGCAGCCTCCCGCCCTGGGAACCACCCAGGTAAGGCGCACGGCTATGACACAGTCTGTCTCTGAGGACTCTGCTGCACAGCCCAGGGAGCCTGAGACACGTCCTCACCCCTAGGGAGGCTGCTTTTGAGAAAGTTGCTGCAGGCATTCCTGTCTCACCACTTGCTCGTTGGCTGTGCTTACCGTCCATCCCAGGAAGAGTGGCTTGTCTGGCTCCGGTTCCACAAGAAGAAGTGGCAGCTGCAGGCCCGGCAGCGCCTTGCCCGCAGGAAGAGGCAGCGTCTGGAGTCAGCAGAGGGCGTGCTGAGGCCTGGGGCCATCCGAGATGGGCCTGCCACTGGGCTGGGGAGCTTCTTGCGAAGAACTGCCCGTAGCATCCTGGACCTTCCATGGCAGATTGTGCAGGTTTAGACCTTGATCCAAGGGGGAGGACAGTGGTTCTGCTGAACCCCAGGGACAGGGTGTCCAGCTGGGCCCTGGGGTCCTGGATGGGAGGGTTAGAGCAGGCCTGGAGTTTCCTGCCCATCGTAGGGAGGCCTAAGGCCCTGTGCTGGGGGCTGGAAGCTACCTGGGAGGTGGCCCTGCCTGTGTGTTCCAGTGTGTCCTGTGACGTGCTGTCTGTCCACCTGGCCTTTCAGATCAGCGAGACCAGCCAACCCGGTCTGTTCAGGCTGTGGGCACTCATTGGCAGTGACTTGCACTGCATCAGGCTGAGCATCCCCCGTGTGTTCTACGTGAACCAGCGAGTTGCCAAAGTGGAGGAGGGTGCCTCGTATCGCAAGGTAGGCAGGCAGCTGGTGCTGGCCTCTGCAGTCATCTGCCTGGGCAGCTTCTGAGGTGGCGTTCCATGATCTAGTGTGGCCTTGTGCCTCCATCTCCTCAGTACTTCATTGGGATGTTGTAGGAGTTCCTTAAAACCATGTGCGTGAGCACCGAGTGCAGAGCCTGGGGCAGAGTGAGTGCTGGGGATGGAGCTGCTGGGGTCCTTGTCATGAGCAGCTTGTCTGCCTGCAAGGTCCACGAATGGCATTGATTAGAGGTTGTGAACTCTGTCCCCACAGGCTCTTTGATTAACAGCTTTATTGGAATGTAAAGTTACACGCCATCCAACTCACCTATTTGTAAAGTGAACAATTCAATGGTTTTTAATGGCATGACTATTGCCAGTCAATTTTGACTTTTTTTTTTTTTTTTTTTTTTTTTTTTAACTGTAATTCCCAGGATCCATGTGCAGAATGTGCAGGCTTGTTACATAGGTAAACATGTGCTGTGGTGGTTTGCTATTGACCCCGTCACCTAGGTATTAATTAGGCCCTGCGTAGGTTAGCTATTTGTCCTGATGCTCTGCCTCCCCTCGCCCACATTTTGACATTTTCATCACCCCAAAAAGAAACATTGCATCCCTTAGGCGCCACCATCCTCTTTCAACCCTCAATAGCCATTGATCCTGTCACTGGGTTTGCCTGTTTGGGCATTAGATATCACTGGAACCCTACAGTAGATAGTTCCTCGTGCTGCCTCCTTCCACATGCAGAAAGTCTTCCAGGGTTTTCCTGTTGCCATGAGTGCTCCGAGGCTCTTAGGTGGTATCTCAGCCTGAACCCCCCGTTGTTAGTGGATCAGCTCAGCACATTTCTCGACTGGATGCTGTGAATCCCGTAAGAAGTGACACACAGTTGGGGAGACGAGGTATGCGTATTTATACCTAGATGAGGTTTTCTGGAGAAGGTGAAACTGGATTCCAGCCAGGTGATTCAGTGGAATGTGCGTCTAGAAAGTGGACGCAGAGCCAGGTGTGATGGTCCACACCTGTAATCCCAGCACTTGGGAGACTGAGGTTGGCAGACAGAAAAAGGAAAGTGGACGCAGAGTCGTGGAGACCATAGAGATCAAGGCACTGTGGGATTTTCACTCCGACCTGGAGATGCTGGTGCTGCGGTGCTGTGCTGTGTAGAAGTGCACTTACTTTTGGATGACTGTCAGCTCATCTCTGGAGGGAGGCTCTGGCGCTGTGTGAGCATTCTGTCCTCGATGCTTGACTGGACTTTATCAGCATCCATGTCTCATAGGGCGCATGGGGGGCTCCAGGATGATATCTTCTGATTCTGCTCCCCCGTGTGTCGTAGCTATTTCCTTTAATAATGAAGAGCTTTGTGCAGATCAGGTGGAAGTGAACTCTAGTTTATTCCTTAAAAAGCAAGGTACAAGAGGTATAATATGCTGAGGTGGTTTTTTTTTTAAGCAAGATAAATGCTTTTTCCCTTTAAATTAGTTTTAACTTTCAAAGTAGGGCATGGCAAATGGGTTTATTCCTTTCACTTTTTCTCTCTTTTTAAAGTATTACTATGGATTTGTGGATTTTTGTTTAATTTTTGTTGTTTATATTTTTTGAGACGGTCTCACTCTGTCACCCAGGCTGGACTGCAGTGCTGTGGTCTTGCCTCCCGGGCTCAAGCGATCCTCCTGCCTCAGTGTTTAATGTTTTAAGATCAACTGTAGCCAAATCCCACCCAACAAGTATGTTAGGTCTGTCAAGGTATACGGTAGGCCCTCGCTTTATGTCGTTGATAGGTTCTTAAAATCTGCAACTTTAAGTGAAATGACTCTAACTAAAATGATGATGTATAATGAAACAGATTTTTTTCTTCTTGGCAACATTATAATGAAACTATGTTGGCCAGACGCAATGGTGCATGCCTGTAATCCCAGCAATTTGGGAGGCTGAGGCCGGTGGATTGCTTGAGCTCAGGAGTTTGAGACTAGCGTGGGCAACATGGCAAAACCCCTTCTCTATAGAATTTTCTTTTTTAAAAAAGGAAGACGCTACATTGAACAAAATGATGTTATTTGAGTACCTGCTATACATCATTTCACTTAACATTGTAGTTTCCAAGAATCTATTAATGATGTTAAATGAGGACTTACTATAATTTACATATAGTGAAGTGCAGATTTCTAAATGTGCAGTTGATTGGGTTTTTGGTTACATGACTGTGCCTGTGTCGCCCACATCCCCACCCAAGTGCAGAACATTTCCATCACCCCAGAGGGTGCTGTTGTCCACCCCATGCAACCATCTGCTGACCTGACTTCTGTATTTCTGTAACTTCGTGTGTGTGTGTGTGATTTTCTAGAACTTCGTATTAATGGCACCAGACAGTAGACTCTTCGGTGGTCAATATCTTTTTGAGGCTCAAATTATCCCAGATTGGGCTGGCAGGATCCCTTCAAGCTGGCACCTGAGTCCTTTTGACATGCCCTGTTGGTTTTTGAAGACTTCGTTGCTGTCTGGCCACTAAGAGATGCCAGGCTCATCTTGAACTTCCAGACATGGAGTTAGCTGTTCCTCTAAAGAGCCTGAGCCTTGTTGGGAGATTATGTTGAGAAAACAAGATTAGAGCTCAAGGGGTATCATTTCATCTAGATTCCTTCAGTGGACAGCCAGGAAAGAAAAAGATACATTTAAAATATGTAATTACACTAGTTGTTCCAGTTCATATTTGCCATAACATAGTTTTTCACTTTGATTTTTGTGTCAGTCTGATTTCGTATTACTGGAAAAATCTAAGCCTACTGGTTCTCTTCTCCCTTGAGAATTATTCAGATTTTCCTGGTTGTTGTTATGCCAGGAAATGCTTTATTGCAACCTGGACGTTTTACATATTTGAGACTTGAGTTTTTAGAAAAATCCTTTAGAGAGTGTTGATTTTTGTTTGTTTTAGCAACAACTAACATGGTTAATTCCAGTGCCCAAGCTCTGCCTTGCCTCTTTTGTGCAAAGCCTCCAATGTCAGCTCAGCCTCCAGAACCTCTGCTGCGCTGTTTTGGGTCACCTGTACAAGTGCAGCTTATAGTGAGCCTGGGACTTGTGCTGATTCATGCATGGAGCTACGGTGCTCCTCTCCAGCTCTCCTCTCTGGGACTCACCTATGCCCCCCCATGCACAAAGCTGGGATGCCCTCTCCAGCTCTCCTCTCCGGGAGAATCCCAGCCCCCCATGCACAAAGCTAGGGTGCCCTCTCCAGGAGAATCCCAGCCCCCCATGCACAAAGCTAGGGTGCCCTCTCCAGCTCTCCTCTCTGGGATTCTCCCAGCCCTCCATACACATCCCAGGGGTTCCTTTTTTATTCCTCTGACTAGGAAAATGTGGTTTATCTGTTTTTGCCACCTATACCCTCAGATTAAACCCATGAGAGAATGAAGGAAGATGAACTGGGAACCTCCCAGACCAGTGTTGACTGCTATATTCCGAGAGTTCTTGTCTACACTCATAAACTGCAGGTTGCTTTTCAAAATCGTGCCCAGAGACCAGGCATGATGGCTTACATCTCCAGTTCCAGTAATTTGGGAGGCTGAGGTTGGGGGTTATTTGAGCCCAGGAGTTTGAGACCAGCCTGGGCCACATAGCAAGACCTTCTTTCTACAAAAAAAGAAAAAGTTAGCCACGTGTGGTGGTGCGTTCCTGTTGTCCCAGCTACTCAGGAGGCTGATGCTGGAGGACCACTTGAGCCCAGGAGCTGGAGGCTGCAATGAGCTGTGATCACACTGCTGCACTCCAGCCTGGGCAACAGAGTGAGACCCTGTCTGTAAAAAATAAATGACATAAAAATTACTTCCAGAGTTTTTAGTTGTAATCATTGGGAGAAGTGGACTGTGGCATGGTGGGTAGACCCAATCGTTAGGGGCTCTGGAAGTCCTAGGCCTACGAACAGCGTGCGCACGTATGTGCACCACAGACATTACCACCTGCACCCTTTGACGAGATCCTCGCTGTCTTCTCACCAGGTAAATCGGGTCCTTCCTCGCTCCAATGTGGTCTACAATCTCTATGAGTATTCAGTGCCGGAGGACATGTACCAGGAACACATCAACGAGATCAACGCTGAGCTGTCAGCGCCAGACATCGAGGGCGTATACGAGACTCAGGTGACTCCCCAGCCACCCTCAGCCGGACTGGGGGAGGCTCTATCAGGGTGGAATAGAGGAAAGAAACCCGCCCAGGGTGTGGGCTGGGGAGCAGCAGCGATTGTGGACTTGTACCCACAGGCGAGGTGAATGTCAGCAGTGTGTCTCCTAAAGGTGGCCTGTAGGCAGCGGGCCGGGCAGTGCAGGGGCACAGCCATACCCCAGGATGGAGCCCCCATCCAGCCCTTGCTGGTTTGTCTGCCTGCCTTTTCCAGGTTCCGTTACTGTTCCGGGCCCTGGTGCACCTGGGCTGTGTGTGTGTGGTCAATAAACAGCTGGTGAGGCACCTTTCGGGCTGGGAGGCAGAGACCTTTGCTCTTGAGCACCTGGAGATGCGCTCTCTGGCCCAGTTCAGCTACCTGGAACCAGGTATGACCTGCACCAGCGGCCCACCATGTGCCTGCTTCTCACACTTGTGGGGTAACGGTCTTGTCTCCTTCTGCAGGGAGTATCCGCCATGTCTACCTGTACCACCACATGGAGGGCCACAAAGCGCTCTTTGGCGTCTTCATCCCCTCACAGCACAGGGCGTCCGTGTTTGTGCTGGACACTGTGAGTCCCTAGGCCCTCCATGGCAGCACGTTGGTTGGGGCAGGGTCTGGGGAAGGAGGACATCTTTGCCGATGCGTGCCTGTCGATTGAATTGGCAGTGCAGTGGCAGAGGCGGAGTCTGCCCCAGGGCTTCCCCCGCTTCCTCCCATACAGAGTGAGGCCGACGCGGCCTGCATTTGTCTAGGTGCGTAGCAACCAGATGCCCAGCCTTGGTGCCCTGTACTCGGCGGAGCATGGCCTCCTCCTGGAGAAGGTGGGCCCTGAGCTCCTGCCTCCCCCGAAACATACCTTTGAAGTTCGGGCAGAAACTGACCTAAAGACCATCTGCAGAGCCATCCAGCGCTTCCTGCTTGCCTACAAGGTGAGGGTGGTTGGGTCCTGCTGTGTGAGCCCCCTCTCCTTTGAGGCTGGGTCCATCTGGGTCTTTTCTTCCATTTTACCCTGACCCAGGAGGAGCGCCGGGGGCCCACACTCGTTGCCGTTCAGTCCAGCTGGGAGCTGAAGAGGCTAGCCAGGGAGATTCCCGTCTTGGAGGAATTCCCACTGGTGCCTATCTGTGTGGCTGACAAGATCAACTATGGGGTTCTGGACTGGCAGCGGCATGGAGCCCGGCGCATGATCCGGCACTACCTCAATCTGGACACCTGCCTGTCACAGGCCTTCGAAATGAGCAGGTGAGCACAGCACTGCCGTCACGGGCAAGTGTCCCAGGCAGGGCTGCCTTGGTGGTCTCTGTGACACGGTGATGTTTCCCAGCACTGACCTGTGCCCGGCATAGGTACTTTCACATTCCCATCGGGAACCTGCCAGAGGACATCTCCACCTTCGGCTCCGACCTCTTCTTTGCCCGCCACCTCCAGCGCCACAACCACCTGCTCTGGCTGTCCCCTACGGCCCGCCCTGACCTGGGTGGAAAGGAGGCTGATGACAACCGCCTTGTCATGGAGTTTGATGACCAAGCCACAGTCGAGATCAACAGTTCAGGCTGTTACTCCACAGGCAAGTGGGCGGGAGGACGAGGCCCAAGAAACCTGACTGGTGTTTCTGCCGTTCTGTGACATCTTAAGGCGAGAGCGCCCAAGGATGGGCTCAGAGGTCGACCTTGCAAGTCAGAGCTGAGGCTGCAGGAGGGTGTCCTGGGGTCAAGGGCCAGGTGGGGTCTCCTTTGCCCTCAGGAATCTGAATAGCCTGGCAGATGTGAGAATGGGTGTAGGCTGGTCTGATGCTGGTTCCGGAGGTGGTATTGGCTGGGGTCAGGCCTGGGGGACTCGTGGTGCTTGAGCTGGCAGGATGTTGGCTGAGCATGGTGTCTCCTCTGCAGTGTGTATGGAGCTGGACCTTCAGAACCTGGCCGTCAACACCATCCTCCAATCTCACCATGTCAATGACATGGAGGGGGCCGACAGCATGGGCATCAGCTTCGACGTGATCCAGCAGGCCTCCCTGGAGGACATGATCACAGGCGGTCAGGCTGCCAGTGCCCCGGCCAGCTATGACGAGACAGCTCTGTGCTCTAACACCTTCAGGTGCCGCCCTCTCCTGGAAGGAGTGCTACTCATAGACGTGCCTTTTCCTCTGCCCTTATTTGGAAAGCTAAGGTCTAAGACAGTGTTCCTTGGGCTTCCCGTAATCCTAATGGCAGAGCCAGAAACCACCATGGCGAGCTTTCCCTCTTCAGTCTATTGTCTTTAACACCACGTGGGTCCAGCCTGGTTCCCGGCAACCGTGCCAGGTGCTGCCTCTGACCTTGTGGCCAGAGGTGCTTCACACAAAGAGCCTTTCTAACCGGGGCTGCTTTTCAAAGTAAACAAAGGTGCATCATGGGAATCTCCCGCTAGCTGTGCTGAGTGTGACGCCCGAGGCATTGGCCCTGAGGTGTCAGGAACCGTCAGTCTGCTGTGAAGGGGGTTGAGGGCAGCTTCTCGCCCTGCTCACCCATGGTGGTTCATGCTGGGGAACACTTGCTTTGCAGCGGAGGTGGGCCAAGCACTTCACTGCCTCAGTCCCCACAGCAGCCCTGGGACGGGCAGCGGTTATTGTCCATTTTCAGATGAGGAAACTGAGGTCAGAGGGGCTGCCTTCGTGGTTCTGGTCATACTACAAATTAATGGAAGGGTTTGCGCTCAAAAACAAGTCTTTGTGATTCCATATCCTGTCCTTAGCCAAAGTTTTAATGACTCCGCACACAAGGGGAGAGGGAGCATGTCAGAGCTGGGAAGTGAGGCAGGGAGAGGACCGCTGGAAAGAGGCAAGGAGGCAGTCAGGGGCCTGGAGCAGGGTCTTGGCAGAAAGACAGGCAGCCCAGGCCTGAGAGGTAGAGGGAGTCTGACAGCAGGTGGCAGAAACCGCCACTCTGAGGAACGTGGGCTTTGCAGAATTGTTGAAGAGTTTGTGATGAAAGGGAGTTTTAGGAATGGGACTTCGACCTCTGTAGGTTCCACTGTGACATTCTGTTGACCCCATTGAAGTTCCCACTTCTTCAGTAGGGTGATGTGCAGTTTTGGGACTCCTTAGCTAAATTGGGGTTTCACTACCAGAGCAGCTGGCATCTCTGCCCTAATGGGAAGCGAAGGGGGCCGGAGAGGGTGTGTACGGTGCACTGCCCAGTAAACTTGTTTACACTGGCACACAGCCTTGTGGCTTTTGTGTGAGCTGTGTCCAGGTCCCACCTGCCTAACCATTGCTCCAGTGTAGGGCCCAGCCTTGTGTTTCCCCTAGTGTTGTAGGGAAGGCTCCGTACAGACCCTGCTTCCTCAGTGGGAAGGCACCAAATCAGTAATCACCTCAGTAGGGAACAAGTGCAAAGATGTGTTCCTTATAGCTTCTGTGCAGGGAGGGTGCTGTGAGTGGGGAGGCCACCCTCTGTCTCTGGGTCACGCGAGGCAGAACCGAAGAGTCAGCCAGGGAGGGCGCGCAGGGCACTAGCCGAGTGAGCGAATGGGATGTGGGCACGTTCAGTTCATGCACAAGCACCTGAATGGTCCTTTTAAAGGAAGTGGTGGGAAGGCAGGGAGCCCAGTCTGCTAGGCAGGAGGGAGCCTCTAAATTTTTGTCTCTGGCCACTGGCTGGAGCCACGTGTATATGATGTGGACATGGTGGGGTGTTTTTTTTTTTTTTTTTTTCTTGAGGCAGAGTCTCACTCTGTCCCCAAGGCTGGAGTGCAGTGGCACAATCTCGGTGCACTGCAGCCTCTGCCTCCCAGGTTCAAGCGATTCTCCTGCTTCAGCCTCCCAAGTAAAGCAGCTGGGGTGACAGACACGTGCCAGCCCAGGTAATTTTTGGTATTTTTAGTAGAGAAGGGGTTTCACCATGTTGGCTAGGCTGGTCTGGAACTCCTGACCTGAGGTGATCTGCCTGCCTTGGCCTCTCAAAGTGCCGGATTACAGGTGTGAGCCACCACGCCTGGCCTAGTGTGGTGTTCTGATGTCTAGGCAGTGGCTTTGCTGTGTCCTTCCCGTCAGGACCCTGCCCTGTCACACACTTGCTGCTGCGTGCTGTGCTGCCCTCAGAGGCCCAGTCCCATCTTCCCAGCCCATCTGTCCTGCTTCAGAGCACACAGAGTTTGGGTTATGTTGAGGGATATGGTGAAGCTTGAGCTAGTTTAAGGAGTGACATGGAAAGAAACACATTAGGCATGAGGGTTAGGGACAGTGACTTAAGGTGGGGACAGTGAGAAGGGGAGGAGACCATGACAGATTTGGACCCAGCTGTGTAGGGAAAACCTGTTTCCGTGACAGAGCGTCCAGCATGGCGGCACGGTGGGAGGGCTGAGGGCATGAGGGTGTCCTGCACTTCTCTTCCAGAATCCTGAAGAGCATGGTGGTGGGCTGGGTGAAAGAGATCACGCAGTACCACAACATCTACGCAGACAACCAGGTGATGCACTTCTACCGCTGGCTTCGGTCCCCGTCCTCGCTGCTGCACGACCCCGCCCTGCACCGCACGCTCCACAACATGATGAAGAAGCTCTTCCTGCAGTGAGTGTGCTTCACCCCTGGGCTGCCCACCGCGTCCTCAGCTGGGCTGGTCCCTTAGTCCCCAAAACCAGAGGCGTGGCCAGCCAGTGCGTCTGGGATAAGTAGTCTGTTTCTGGATTTGTGGAGCATAACAATCCAAAGAATCCCAGGGAAACACAGAGCTGCTGCTGCAGCTTTGCCTGTCATCCTGCAGAGAACGCTGGGTGGCACCTCGCCCCTGCCCCTTTCCTGCACAAGTCATGCTGCGGTTTATTGCTGTATGCCTTGCTTGTTTTAGTGAAAATTGGAGATCTGTGCCGTATGAAAGAACATATGAAACGAGCCATATGAAAGAACATTTAGCCTCTTTCCAGCCTTGTGCTGTCGTTGCAAATAGCAAATCAGTGAGAGGCTTCGTGCATGAGCTGACTCAGGTAGATCCGTGGGATGGTTTCTGTGGAGTAGCCCAGTTGCTGGCCTGACAGGTGTTATAACCGGGATGAATGCTGATTTGACGGACATCACCAAAGCGGTCCCACAGGGGCTTATGCTCACCAATGTGGCTGGGGATTATTACCCAGCTGCTAGGATAAACATGCTTCTTGGTATGGTCTTAACTTAGGATTCTTCTAATGAATGAAGTCGAATTTTCTCTCCTAGTTGTCTATTTCTCTGTAGTTTTGTTGGTTTTTCTGTTACTGAACATTGAATGAGCTGTCTCCATACAAAAAGTTGCCATTTTTCTGTGATAAGAATTTGTTAATTTTTTCCTCAGTTTTTGGTTATCTTTTGTCTTTGTTTGTGGCGGATTTTTGCCATGCAGGAATCATTGCTCTTCATTGCTTCTGGGCTCTAGGGTATCTTGGAGGCTTTTCCACCTCTGGACCCTGAGGTCTCTTCCCTCGTGGGTTTTCTGAGTGCCCTCTGGCTCTGCATGGCCGTGGCGTCTCCACCACAGACTCTGAACTTGCTCCACAGGCTCATCGCTGAGTTCAAACGCCTGGGGTCATCAGTCATCTACGCCAACTTCAACCGCATCATCCTCTGTACAAAGAAGCGCCGTGTTGAAGACGCCATTGCCTACGTGGAGTACATCACCAGCAGGTGCGGCTGGCTGGTCCCGTGGCTTTGAGAGGGATGCTAAAAATGACCCCCTGCGGTGCCAGCAGTCCTCCTGGATGGACCAGGAGGTCCTTAGAAGCACCATGGTGAATCGACAGCAGCGTGCAAAGGGGGCTACCACCACCCGCATGCTGAGCAGATCAGAGGCCAGGCAGGTGTGGGGCTTGAGTTTAGCAAGTTCAGGAAGTGGCCTGCCTTTGCTAAGAAGGTTCCACAGAGTGTCTTTTTTTTTCCTCCCACGGGAGACACAGATTCAATGTGCCCTGAATATGTGCACCCCAAAAGTGTTGACATGTAAACCCTTCATAGACGTCAGTGTTGGCGACTGGGAGTAGCGTGGTTCCAGGGTGCTCAGACGTGCACAGCTCTCAGCTATCAGAGCCTGGTGGTGTGGTTTTGACTTCCTGCCTTCTAGGCCGTGTTCCTGAGGCTCCCTCATTGGCCTTGCCGGACTCCTCACACATTCAGCACTATTTAATCTAAGTAGAAGACAAAGCAGCAGAGAAGTCTCCACCGGCTCCTTTTGTTCGATGGACAGTAGGAAGCTCCCCTCCCAGGTGCACTCACCCTGGGCATGAATGCAGCCCTTTCTGAGCACAGAGAGGAGTTGCTCGTGCTTGCAGAGTGCAAGGGTCTGGCCTTCACATGGTTCCAGGGGCAGCATCTGGGGGCACTGCAGAAAAGACTGACACTAAATTGATAATAGATTTTATTACTGAGTAATAGGAAGGTAGAGTTTATAAGACTGTCAATCCTAATCAAAACATATGCACTGAATTAATTTGAAACACAAAACCGCTGTTGTCCTGCAGACTCGCTGTGGCCTCTTGTGTCTATCCAAGATGAGCTTTGATGGTCAGTGGTCATGATGTGTGCCTGGCAGAGCTGGCTTGTGCTGGAAGTGTATTTTAGAACGTGGCTGAGATGATGGGAAGGGTGTGCCTCTCCTCCACATTGGCCTAGGCAGCTCCAGGGGTGCCCTCTGCCTGAGCAGTCCGGGGTTGCTCATGTCGGGAACCAGCTGCCATTCTGTTTCCCGACAGAATGAAGTGCAGTTAGGGAGAGCCTCAAGTCCTCCTGAGGAGCTGTGTTATGGGTTACTCAGCTGCATTTTAAAGTTGTTACTTAGGATGTCCGTCCGTCCTTCCTTCCTTCCTTCCTTCCTTCCTTCCTTCCTTCCTTCCTTCCTTTGTTTATTCTTCCATTTTTTGTTTTTGTTTGTTGGTTTTTTAAGAGATGGGGTCTTGATCTGTCACCCAGGCTGGAGTACAGTGGTGCGATCATGGCTCACTGCAGCCTCAGCCTGTGGGCTCAAGCTCTCTGCCCGCCTCAGCCACTGAGTAGATGGGACTAGAGGTGCATGCCAGCATGCCCAGCCAATTTTTGTATTTTTTGTAGAGACAAGGTTTTGCCACGTTGCCCAGGGTGATCTTGAACTCCTGAGTTCAGGCGACTCTCCTACCTCAGCCTCCCAAAGTGCTGGGATTCTAGACGTGAGCCACTGCACCTGGCCTGTTACTTTTGTTCTTCTCTTAAATGGATGTACTGTGCAGAGGAATGGGTCAGCTGCAGGGAGGCTTAACGGAGGAGTGACAAGGATAATGATAGCTTAGAAGAGCTTGGCAGTGGGAAGCGCCGCGGTTGGTTACCGCAGCTGCTGGTCATTGGAGGCTGCAGAGCAGAGGCAGGGGCCGTCCCAAGCACGAGGAGGCACCCAGCTCCCTTTGTGGCGCCAACTCCCAGGGTGCTGGTGGGCCTGGCGGGGCCCCTTAGTTTTATGTTTATCGCATTTCCCTAGAAAGACTGAGGGATGATTTGATCTGAATGAACTTTAAAATTCAATGTTAAGTGAGTGGAGAGTAACTACACAGATAAAAGGGGAAAAAAGGAAAGTTGAAAGCAAGGTGGATTTCACGTAATGAATGAAATGTGGCTTAAATGCTTCCTCTGCAGCATCCATTCTAAGGAGATCTTCCATTCCTTGACAATTTCTTTCTCTCGATCCTGGGAATTTCTTCTCTGGATGGATCCATCTAACTATGGCGGAATCAAAGGAAAAGTTTCATCTCGTATTCACTGTGGACTGGTAAGAGAGCTGCAGTGTGGCACCCGAGCCAGCTTTGGGGGCCACATTCGTTCCTGCAGCAAGTGCTGAGTGCTCAGGGCCCCGGCAGGCCTGGCTGTGCGGTAGCAGACACTGCAGCTGCATCTCGCCCTCATGAACAAGCGAGGAGACCATGTGCAGACAAGCACGCCAGTGTGGAGTGCGGCATTGGCCCTGGCGAGGGCTTGCCATGGGCAGGAGGGAGGTAGACGCCCATGAGGTGGTGACAGGGAAGCAGGGAGCTGATGGAGTGCACCGGAGTCATGCGAGCTTGAGGCGCCTCCAGTGGGCACCAGGGAGGCTGAGCACAGGTAAGTGGGGGTGCTCCCAGATGCAGGCAGAGAGCTGGCAGGTCCAGGCAACTTGGGCATGGCAGGTCAGGGCCTCGGTTTTCTTGGGGATGGGAGGTTCTGTGTGGGTGATGTTGGAGCTGTCTTGGCCCCCATGTGGATAACCCACCATCCAAGGGCACAGGCAGGTAAAGCCAGTTAGTGCCCGTCCCAGGGAGACGCCGGGCAGCTAAGGCTGATGAGAAGGGCCTAGGTGGGCTTTGAGGTGGGGCTGAGGGGCCAGTGGATTGGATATGGGCAAATGCCCGGGTGTGGGCCAGGCTGTGGGTGAATGGAGGTGGCTGTCAGGATCAGTGTGGGGAAGGAGTTATGTCTGGCTGGGACTCATGGTCTTACGGTGTTTGCAAGGTTGAGACCTCGGTGGTCAGCTGATGCAGAAGTGGCCAGAGAGTGTCTGGGTAGGTTGTGAGAGGCCTGTGTCCTCCACAGGGGTCCTCACAGAGGGCTGAGAGGAAGCTGCGGGGGCCAGGGCCTCAGACGTCTGAGGGAAAGCCCTTCCGTAAGGAGGTGGGCGCTTCTCAGAGCTGGCAGGATGAAGCCAAGGCTGCCCAGGACCTGGATGGGAGCGATTCTGATTGGAGTTGACCTGATTGGAGGGATTCAGAAGAAAGCGGGAGGGCAGAAATACAGGCGGTGTAGACAGCTCTGAGGAGGGGATCAGCATGTGGTTGGAGGGCAGAAATGCAGGCGATGTAGACAGCTCTGAGGAGGGGATCAGCATGTGCTCACAGCAGGTGGCAGTGGGTGTCTGTGTCTACACAGATGTGGTCGGCGTCATGGCACGAACACGGGTTGCGCGGGAGGGCTGCCCGCAGTGAGGCTGGGTCTGTGATGGGGTCGTGCCATCCAGGAGATTGGTGGACTCAGAGGAAAGAACCATCACCAGGAATCTCTGGCTGTTTTTTTCATCCTGCGGGGTGGGAGTTCACTAATTTTCAAGTGAAACCTGAAAGAGCAGAATAAGGCTTGCAGTCCCAGGTAATGGGCACTTCTATGCACCAGGCATGTCTCACAAAGCACGCTGTGCTGGGAGCCACCCTGCAGGATTCACGCAGGCTCCGGGAAACGCAGCGACTGCAGGGAAGGCTTCTCTGGTCAAATAGGGCAGATGGACCCAGGTTGGAGGAGCCTTGCCTGCGGCATCCTACCCCTCTACAGGCTGCAGTGATGCAAACACAGCCACGTTGTCTCTGTGTTACAGCAAGACTCCCAGAAAGCAGGGGGAGCAGCAGATGAGCAGGAAGATGAGGATGAGGAGGAGGAAGAGGATGGGGAGGAGGAGGAAGATGCGGAGGAGTCCAATGTGGAGGATTTACTGGAAAACAACTGGAACATTTTGCAGTTTCTGCCACAGGCAGCCTCTTGCCAGAGCTACTTTCTCATGATTGTTTCAGGTGAGCCCAAAGCCCAGGGCTGCGCAGCCCCCACCAGGGGGACTCAACGGTTAGTAGATGCGGCTCCTGTGCTGTGGTATCGCAAGAAGGGAGACTGGGAAAATCAGGTCAGGCGGAGCGTGTCCAGTAGCCGGGACTTTGTGAGCCAAGGTGCCTCCTCTTCCGTGCTCCAGCCATGTTCCACCGGAGGACCCAGAGAGGAGTGGCTGTCCTCACTTCATGCCTTACTCTCAGGAAACCCCGTGGGGAGCAGCTGCTCCTGGCCATGTCATTGAGGGATTTCCTAGCTCTGCTCCTGCAGTCCGATTTGGTGACTCAGCCAAATACATTCCCGGGGAACACGTGTGTGCACGTTCAGTAACTGGAGATAAACCCCTGGGTCAGCTGCCCCCTTGCTGGTCTATGAGGCCTAGCTTTCTGGTGGAGAAATTCTTATGCCTTAGTTTGGGTCTGCAGGTTTCATTTGCAAATCAAGCAGTGCAGGTTAGTGTGCAGACGAAGTGTATAAAGGAAGCACTGTTTGTAGTTCAGAGCCCTAAGTTAAAACAGCAAGTCGTGATGCGTGCACATAGTCACAGAGGCTTTCGTTGATCATTTTATATTTTTGTCTACATGTCCTTGAGTCTTTAAGTTTCTCAGTTCTCTTCTGCAACTTTCTTTTTTTGAGACAAAGTTTCACTCTTGTTGCCCAGGCTAGGGTGCAATGGTGCTATCTCAGCTCACCGCAACCTCTGCCTCCTGGGTTCAAGTGATTCTCCTGACTCAGCCTCCCGAGTAGCTGGGATTATAGGCATGTGCCACCACAGCCAGCTAATTTTGTATTTTTAGTAGAGACGGGGTTTCCCCATGTTGTTGGTCAGGCTGGTCTTGAACTCCTGACCTAAGTCTCTTTTGAAAAGTTCTGGGTTGGCTGGGCACGGTGGCTCACGCCTGTAATCCCAGCACTTTGGGAGGCCAAGGCAGGCGGATCACCTCAGGTCAGGAGTTTGAGAGCAGCCTGGCCAAGATGGTGAAACCCCATCTCTACTGAAAATACAAAAATTATCCAGGCGTGGTGGTACATGCCTGTAATTCCAGCTACTCGGGAGGCTGAAGCAAGAAAATCGCTTGAACCCAGGAGGCAGAGGTTGCAGTGAGCCGAGATTACACCATTGCACTCCAGCCTGGGTGACGAGCAAATCTCCTTCTCAAAAAAGAAAAGTTAAGTTGTGGGTGACAGGCCGGGAGGAGTTATTAGAGAGAGAAGCGTGCTGACACCAGGACCCAGCCTTCACTTGTATTGGGAGCTGCTTTTGCACACTACCCAGTGAGAGGGTTAATATGCACAGCATTATTTATACCATTTTCTCTCCGAGAATGAACTCGGGTATCAGCAAGTGCTCCTTCTCAGTCCCACTTCTCTAACTGACTTTTAGCTCATCTAAAGGCCGCAAATAAAATTATAAACAATGACATTTTAGCTTCATCTGTCAGGTGGTCTGACCAGCCATGGGGTCCCCTCAGATTCTGGGGTGTTTGCAGCACCCTGACTCGACCGGTGGTGTGTGTTGCCTCTCCACAGCGTACATTGTGGCCGTGTACCACTGCATGAAGGACGGGTTGAGGCGCAGTGCCCCAGGGAGTACCCCTGTGAGGAGGCGGGGGGCCAGCCAGCTCTCCCAGGAGGCCGAGGGGGCAGCTGGAGCCCTTCCCGGTGAGCAGTCTTTTGTTTCTCAAGGCCACTGCTGTGTGCCAGTGACCTAGCCCCTCTGTTTGCCATGGGTGGTCCAGACAGACAGATGGGAGGTCCCTAGTGACAGGCAGGTCCCAGATCCCTCCCTTAGCATCCTTATACTTCCAGGAATGATCACCTTCTCTCAGGATTATGTCGCAAATGAACTCACTCAGAGCTTCTTCGCCATCACTCAGAAGATACAGAAGAAAGTCACAGGCTCTCGGAACTCTACCGAGCTCTCGGAGATGTTTCCTGTCCTCCCCGGTTCCCACTTGCTGCTCAATAACCCTGCTCTGGAGTTCATCAAATACGTGTGCAAGGTGAGGGTGCCAGTGTGCGTGTGAGGTGAGGACGCTAACATACGTGTGTGAGGTGAGAATGTTCATGTGTGGAAGGTGAGGCTTAACGTGCATGGTAAACGTGCCAGTGTACATGTGTAAGATACAGACACCAGCATACCTGTGCACAGTAAGGATGTCAGTGAATGCAGGGTGAGGCTTTCATGTATGCAGGGTGAAGGCACATACATGTGCAGGGTCGGGGCCAGCATGTGCAAGGTGATGGGCAGGTGTAAGTAAATGTTCATTCCACCAACATTTATCATGCCCCTGTCACATGTAGCCACAGTTGAGGCATTTGTGCTCAGGTGTGAGCAAGATAGGAAAGGCCCTGCCTGGTGGGGCCTCTCTGCTAACAGTAGACCTGAGAAGGGAGACGGCACTTCAGAGGCTGAGGTGCTGTGGGGACGGAGCCTGTAAGGGGCGCTGGGACCAGGGGCAGGAGGAGGGAGGACACAAAGGCCCTGGAGGGCAAGCTTGGTGTGTTGGTAAAGTCACAGCTGGGAGGATGGGTCACAGGAGACTAATAGGCTGGACCAGGACCCAGAGCTGATGAGACGAGAGCTTGCTCGGATGCTGAAGCCTTTCTGGGAAAGGCAGACTGAGTCCAAGGAGGGATAATATTACCAGATAACCACCACGGGTGTCAGCCCTTATCGAGCAGAGCACCTCCCTGCCCATTTCCTCACTCAGCCTTCCCAGCAAACTGCATGTCACCCACGGCTAAGGTTACGCTTGACGGCCTCAGGGTCTGGTTGTGGTGGAGAAGTGTTTTTAGCTCACCATTTTAATTCCTTTGTTGAGTTCTACGTGTTTTAAATTTATTTTTATTAAGGTGTAATTTACATACAGTTCTCACTTTGTAGAGTGCCATTGTGTGAGTTTTCCATTCCTAGGTGAATGGAATTGTGCCACCATCAGCAGGATACAGGATAGTCACCACTGAAAACATTCCCCGTGCTGCCCTTGGGGGCTCAAGCCCTCCTCGCTGGACATCCCTTTAGCCACTGGTGTGTCCTCTGTCCCTGCACTGTTTTTCTCTTCCAGAGCATCACATATGTAGAGACATACTGAGCAGCCTTTGGGATCTGGCTTCTTAGCAAAACATACTTGGTGGTTGGTTCATCCACACTGTCATGTGTATTAGCACTTCCTCTCTTTCTGTTGTGATAGTGTCCGTTGTATGAGTGAAACACAGCTTGCTTTTCATTCACGGGTAAAGGACATTTGGGTTTTTTTCACCCTTTGGTGATTAATAGCAAAGCTGCTATAAACATTCTTTAGGTGCAGATTTTTGTGTGAACGTAAATTTCAGTTCTCTGAGGGTTAAAACCCAGGAGGAGCATGCTGGGTCATTTTTTAAGTATGTGTTTAACTTGATAAGAAACTGCCAGACTCTTTAGAGACAGGGATTTCACCAGGTTGGCCAGTATGGTCTCTATCTCTTGTCCTCGGGATCTGCCCGCCTCGGGCTCCCACAATGCTGGGATTATGTACGTGAGCCACCACGTGTGGCCATGAGTTAACTTTTATGCAGCGTGCATGCTGTAGATCTGAGTCCATATTTCTGTATGGAATATCTGACTGCAGGCACATCTGTCTTACTGTGCTTCGAATCTCATGCTGAGCAAGTCTCGTTTTTCCAGCAGCATGCGCTCACTGTGTCTGTGTCACATTTGGGTAATTCTCAGGATATTTCAGACTTTTCCACTGTTGTTATATCAGCCATGATGACCTTTGATGCTTCTGTGGCGATCGTTTTGGGGCGCCATGAACCGTGCACATAGAAGACCGTGAACTTAATGTTGTGCATGTCCTGACTGCCCCACTCACAGGCCATTCCGCCATCTCTCTCCCTCTTCTTGGGCCCCCCATCCCGATGACACAACAGTATTGAAATTAGGTGAGTTAATAGCCCTGCAATGACCTCTAAGAGTTTAAGTGAAAGGAGGAGTCACATGTCTCTCGCTTTACATAAACAGCTAGAAATGGTTAAGCTTAGTGAGGAAGGCGTCAAAAGTCGAGACAGGCTGAAAGCTAGGCCACTCACACCAGTTAGCCAAGTCAACTGCAAAGGAAAGGTTCTTGAAGGAAATTACAAGTGCCCCTCTACTGAACACAGGAATGATAAAGAAGTGAAACAGCCTATTGCTGATACAGAGGAAGTTTCATCTGGGTAGATCAAACCAGATACAACATCCCCGTAAGCCAGAGCCCAATCGGCTCTCACTCTGTGCAGTTCCCTGAAGCCCAAGAGGTGAGGAGGCTGTAGAAGGAAAGCTTGAAGCTGGCAGAGGTTGGCTTATGGGATTTAGGGAAAGAAGCGATTCCGGTAACTTTATAGAAGTGCAAATGAGGCAGCAAGTGTGGGTGAAGGGACTGCAGCGAGTTCTCCAGAAGATCCATCTGGGATCATTGGCGAAGGTGGCTATACTAACAACATATTATTAGTGTAGACAAAACAGCTTTCTTTTGGAAGATGCCATCTAGGACTTCCATAGCTAGAGAGGAGGCCTCAGAGCCTGGTTTCAGAGGACAGGCTGACTCTCTTATTAGTGGCTAATACAGCTGGTGACTTTAAGTCAAAGCCAGTGCTCATTGAATCTTAAGAGCACTGTTGAGACCTGCAGCTGAGAAAACAATTCCTTTCAAAATAGTACTGCCCACTGACAGTGGACCTGGTCACCCACGAGCTCTGATGGAGAGGCACAAGGAGGTGAATGCTGCTTTCCTGCCCACGGACACCCATTCTGCAGCCCGTGGAGCAAGGAGTAGTTGCGACTTTCAAGGTTTATTATTAAAAAATACGTTTCATGAGGCTGCGGCTGCTGTAGATATTGATTCTTCTGATGGATCTGGGCAAAGTAAATTGAAAACCTTTTGGAAGGATTCACCATTCTGGATGCCATTAAGAACGTTTGCGATTGGCTGAGCGCGGTGGTTCACCCCTGTAATCCCAGCACTTTGGGAGGCCGAGTGAGACTCTCTCAAAAAAAAAAATTTGTGATTAATGGGAGAAGGGGTCAAAATATCAGCATTAACAGGAATGTGGAAGACGTTGATTCTGACCCTCATGGATGACTTTGAAGGATTCAAGACTTTTATGGGAGACGTGACTGAAGATGTGGTGGAAACAGCATGGGAACTAGAATTAGAGGTAGAGCCTGAAGACGGAACTGAATTGCTGCATTCTCAGGACAAAATTTAACAGATGAAGAGTTGGCTTTTCATGGATGAGCAAAGAAGTTGGGCTTATTTTGTTTCATTTTTGAGATGGAGTCTTGCTCTGTCACCCAGGCTGGGATGCAGTGGCCTGCTCTCGACTCACTGCAACCTCCGCCTCTTGGGTTCAAGCAATTCTCGTGCCTCAGCCTCCCAAGTAGCTGGGATTACAGGTGCCTGCCACAACGCCCAGCTAACTTTTTCATTTTTAGTAGAGACGGGGTTTCTCCATATTAGCCAAGCTGTTCTCAAACTCCTGACCTCAGGGTGATCCACCTGCCCGCACCTCCCAAAATGCTGGGATTACAGGCATGAGCCACCACACCCAGCCCAAAAAAGTAGTTTCTTGAGATAAAGTGAACATTGTGGAAATGACAACAAAGGATTGAGAATATTCTATAAACTTAGTTGCCAAAGCAGCAGCGGGGTTTGAGAGGGCTGACTCCAGTTTTGAAAGAAGTTCTACTGTGGGTAAAATGCTATCAGACAGCATCACGTGCTGCGGAGAAATCTTTCATGAAAGGAGTCAGTCGATGCAGTAAACTTCAGTGTTGTCTTTTTAAGAAATTGCCACAGCCACCCCAAGCCTCAGCAATATCACCCTGATCAGTCAGCAGGCATTTACATTGAGGCAAGACCCTTCATCAGCAAAACAGTTACAACTCGCTGAAGGCTCAGATGATGGTTAGCATTTTTGAGCAATAAAACTTTTCAAATTAAGGTACATATGTTGTTTTTTAGACATAACACTTATTTACATAATAAACTACAGTATAGGGCAAACCTAACTTTTGTCTGGGCATAGGGGCTCACACCTGTAATCCCAGCACTTTGGGAGGCCCAGGCGGGTAGACTGTTTGAGCCCAGCAGTTCAAGACCAGCCTGGGCAACATGGCGAAACCCATCTCTACAACGATCACAAAAATTACCTGGGCATGGTGGTGCATGCGTGATGTCCCAGCCACTGGGAAGGGTGAGATAGGAGGATCGATTGCGCCCAAGAGATCAATGCTGTGGTGAGCCATGATTGAACCACTGCAGTCCATTCTGGGTGACACAGCGGGATCCTGTTCCAAAATAAAACAAATCACATAACCTTTTTGTTTTTTTGAGATGGAGTCTGACTGTGTCACCCAGGCTGGAGTGTAGTGGTGCAATCTTGGCTCACTTCAACCTCCACATCCTTGGATTCAAGCGATTCTGCTCTAGCCTCCCCGGTAGCTGGGATCACAGGTACACACCCCCACACCCAGCTAATTTTTGTATTTTTAGTAGAGACAGGGTTTCACTATGTTGGCCAGGCTGGTCTTGAACTCCTGACCTCAGTTCATCCACCTGCCTTGGCCTCCGAAAGTGCTGGGAGCCA
Organism: Sapajus apella; assembly: GCF_009761245.1. Taxonomy (NCBI): domain Eukaryota; kingdom Metazoa; phylum Chordata; class Mammalia; order Primates; family Cebidae; genus Sapajus; species Sapajus apella. Next base: position 39,336 of record NW_022437170.1, on the reverse strand, counting down.
CCACAGTCATGAGCCACCACAAATCACATAATGTCTATATGCACTGAGAAACCAAAAGATTTGTGTGATTTGCTTTATTGTGGTATTTGCTCTGTTGAGGTGGTTTGAAACTGAACTTGCACTATCTTTACATTTGTATTCCTGAACCATTTGTTGAAAAGGACTATTTTTCTGTTGAATCATTTCTGTACCTTTTTCCATAACTTAATGACCTCATCTGTGTGGATCTATTTCTGGATTATGTGTTTTTTTTATATCTTAGGTTAATTTGCTAATATTTCTTTGAGGATTTTTGTGTGTGTGCTCAGTTACTGGTCTGTAGTTTCTTTCTTTGTGTGGTCTTTGGTTGTAGCATCAGGGTGATGCTGGCCTCATAGAATGACTTGGGGTGCTCTCCCTCTTCACTTTTCTGAAAGATACTGTGTAGAATCACAGCATTTCTTCCTCAAGTGCTTGGTAGATTCCCCAGGGAAGCCTGTTCTCACCGATGGAGAACTGCCAGTGTAGAGAAGCCAGCTCTCTGAGGCTTCTAAAGGGGCTAAGGAAGGGAGGAAAGGGCTCCAGGAAGCCGCAGCCTGAGGTCCAGAGGGTTCTGATCCAGCCCAGTGGCAGGGAGGCCCCGGGAGCTGCTTCCTGATGTGGGCTGTGGTCTCCGCAGGTGCTGTCCCTGGACACCAACATCACAAACCAGGTGAACAAGCTGAACCGAGACCTGCTTCGCCTGGTGGATGTCGGTGAATTCTCCGAGGAGGCCCAATTCAGAGACCCCTGTCGCTCCTACGTGCTCCCTGAGGTCATCTGCCGCAGCTGTAACTTCTGCCGCGACCTGGACCTGTGTAAAGACTCTTCTTTGTCAGAGGTGCGGCTGAGCTTCCTCGGGCCCTTCACGGGTAGAGCAGGACATCCGAGGGCAATGTGGTGTCTTGGGGCTCCTGCAGCCCCAGCTCTGTGGGTGACACCTGCTGCACTTCTGACTCACGGATGGGCAGCAGGCACCTTCTCAGGCCTCCCCACACCACGTTCGGAGTGTTGTCCTAGGAAAGGCTCAAGTGCAGATGAGAGGCCAGGTCTGAGTGCAGGCAGCTGCACGCAGGCGTCTCGCCCTCACCAGGCCCTTCTCACAGCCCCTTCCTCTCCTGAGATGCTGCCCACAGCACTGTGGTCTGGAGGCCAGCTGGTGACCTCTCCCGCTCTTGCTCTGCCTAGGACGGGGCGGTCCTGCCTCAGTGGCTCTGCTCCAACTGTCAGGCGGCTTATGACTCCTCTGCCATTGAGATGGCGCTGGTAGAAGTTCTGCAGAAGAAGCTGATGGCCTTCACCCTGCAGGACCTGGTAAGCAGTGCCTGGTGTCCTCCAAGAGGCCTGCCTTGCAGATCATCTGGGCCCTGAGCCTGATGGATGTTCTGTCCACACTGGTTGAGCATCTGCCTTGGGTCAGGAGTTGGCCTTGTGGGTGCTTTGTTCTTGTGGAAGGAGACAGACACTCCTGTGTGTGAGGAGAAGTGAAGAAGGAAGAGGGAATTGCACAGCTCGGCGGGGCCACAGGAAGGTCTCGCTGAGGGGCATCCGAGCAGAGGCGGGGAACACACCAAGCTGCAGTGGTCCAGGCCTGCAGGAGAGAGGGAGCGAGCAGGGCCTGGAGGGGGCTCAGGTCTGGGTGTCTGGGGTGGGACACCCACAGCGAGGGTGGGTGTAGGGAAGGCACTGGCAGGGTGGGATGTAGTGGTTCATTTTACATGAGGGCTGGTGTGCGCACATTGGGGGCTCAAGTCTTACTGATGGGCCCATGAATGTGTCTCTCCTCTCGAGCCTGTGAAGAAGCAGCAGGGGGTCCGGCCTAGTTAGGAGGGCTGGCTCCCATTGGGGCTATTCCCTTTCAGGTCTGCCTGAAGTGCTGCGGGGTGAAGGAGACCCACATGCCTGTGTACTGCAGCTGCGCAGGGGACTTTGCCCTCACCATCCACACCCAGGTGGGCTCTCCCTCACCTGCCTTGGCTCAGCCTCGCCTCCTCGACCTCCTCTGTGTGGGGACTGGGGTCTCACTGCGTCTGTTTATTCCTGCAGGTCTTCATGGAACAGATCAGAGTCTTCCAGAACATTGCCCAGCACTACGGCATGTCATACCTCCTGGAGACCCTGGAGTGGTTGCTGCAGAAAAACCCACAGCTGGGCCAGTAGCGGGCCCCGGGCCCCGGGCGCCTCTACATCCGCGCCAGGCCCCTTATGCAGAGGCTGCATCCCCATGCTTCCAGTGACCAGACCACTGACCACCCTGACTGTCCAAACTTGTGACCACAGGCCAGGGAACGGGGCGGGAACCAAAGAAAACAATTCTCAGGGAACTCAGACATCACAGGAGCAAACAGGAGCAGGATGTGGCCCTGGCCTTGCCAGAGTGTCCACAGAAGCAGGCCACGAGCGAGACTGCCAGAGCCCTGGGTGCCGTTTCTCGTTGACTGCGTTTCCAGCCTCCTTTTGCTTCCTGCACCATACATGGCGGGGCGGGAGAGTTCTCTAGGTGCGCCAGTTCTTTTTCTTAGGAGGAAAAACCCCTGGAGGTGTCTGGCTACCTGAGATTGGGCTCTGAGAGGAGGTGGGTTTCCACGGCCGTGGTGGGGCCGGAGTCTCACCTGTTTGCATGGAGAAGTGGGCTGTCCCCACCGCCTTTCAGGAGCAGGGTGTGGGCTGGTTTCCCAGGGAGTCTGGACCCTGATCCATGGGAATCTGGACTTTGGCTTTGTGCCCTGCTCATTTGGAGCCAGCTCTAGAGGGAACCCTCCATCAGTCGCAGGAAAACAAGACCTCTGTGCACCTCACTTTCAGCCAGATACATCCCTTGTCCTTTCTTGCCCTGGACCAGCTGGAAGCAGAAAGGCCAGTTTCACAGGGCAGCAAACAAGTATGAAATGTAAATCAGAAACGCAGTTGCCCCAGACGACAGCTCACAGGAGAGGGGCCCACATGCTCCCTGGGAGGCTTGCATTGTTGGCACAGAGCTGGCCTTAGTTTGTCCCTGCCATCTATTGTCCGAGGGCATCGCTACCACACTTTCCATTTTAACTTGTATTTCACACCGAAGTTTCTTTAGGTTGTCACTGTGTATCTGTGCAGGGTGCCCCAGACTGGGGGAATGGGTACCGCTGGGCATGTGTTTGGCCCTTGGATGCCACTCAGGCTGCCTGCCTGGAGAAACCTGATGCCTGCACAGATGGACGAGTGCTGAGGCCTCCAGAGTGGAGATCAAATCAAATTAGGGCAAACGGGGGAGGAGGGAGGCTGGCTGATTGGGCTTCATTCCTGGAAGCAAAGCGGGAGAACACTCGGGAATGAGGATTGATGGGGCCAGAGGACAGCCACTCATCTCCCAGGAAGGCCACCCAGCAGGACCAGGGGGCGCTTGGCGTGGCTGTGGGCCCCGGCCAGCCTGGGTTCACTCTGAGGCCAGCTGGGAGCTGGGGCATTTGAGCGTTGGTGGAGGGCTCAGAAACAAGCTTTGGCCTTGGTTCCCAAGCTGTGGCTCAACTGGAAGAGCCAGTTTCTCCAAAACTGGAGCCGGACATTTGTGAGCCACACAGCACATGTAGGCCATGGGGTGACCTGAGGCTGGGAGGCCACGAGTGAAGGGAAATAGGGCCTGGCTGTCCTGTGTACGGTGAGAAGACTGTTCTCACCACCTGAACACAGCACTGGGGTGAGGACTCCAAACTCAGGCTTTCGGATAAGACCCGGCCTGCCTTGCCTGCCCTTCTCTGCAATTCAACCCTGGGGAGTGGCGTTCTTTCCTGCGACTGGGTTTTCCTTCAGAAGGCAGGATGGCACCTGGCATGGGCGACTTCATGATGCTCAGTTCTGCGTTCCTCCCAGGACGCCCCCCTCCCCCCGCCTGGTGGGTACCAGTCTAACCACTGCAGCAGCCGAGGATGCAGTAACCAGATGACCCACAGGCCCTGATCCAGTTAGAGCCAGCTCCCAGGCTGGTGTCCATCCACCTCCGCCTGGCCTGACTTCCCGTCTCGGATCCTGTCCCCACCCAGCAGGAATGAGTGCTGGTCCGAGCACCGCTGCAGCCTGAGCTTTCGTTTTCCTTGTGTGCCGCTATCACCGCCTCCCTTCCGTTTTCTCTTCCTGAGTCATGCTATCCTCCTCCCACATTCTGAGATGAGGCAGCTCTGGTTTGGCATCTGTGGTGGCCTGCCAGGTGAAGGCAGGGACATGTCCTGGGTCCCAGTGCACTCCAAGCCTCGGCAGACCTGACTGTGGCCTGGCTGGCTGTGCGGACAGTGGGTCGTGGGGCAGGCAGATGTGCCCTGCACACCTCCCGGCTGCCTAGTGGGGAGATGACCCAGACCAGGTCACTGTGCAGCCCAGCTCCAGGCTGGTAGGGCCTAGCACCCCATGTTCATGGGCTCACGATGCTTCTACCCAAGGAACAAGGCCAGAAGGTTGTGCTTGCAAGTTTATTGAACTCAAGAGTATGTTGTGCCTTCTAAGAGTCTGGGCAGAATTCGAAGTTAAAACACTGGTGGGGTGGGGTGGGGCGAGGGTTCCCATGGCCCAAGACAAGGAGCAGAGCCCCTCAGAGCTCAGTTGCCTTGGGTCCCAGGTGGCTGAGAGGTGGTGGGAAGTGAGCAGCACTCTAGGGACCAGTTGGGGAGGAGTCAGGGCTGGTGCGCCAGGGTGGAGCCCCAGCCCTTGCACGGGGATCCTGTGGTGTTTGGTTTCATGGAGATGCTCCGCTACCAAAGTGCCCAGGTCCACTGAGGGTCCCTAGCTGGGGACTGGCTGGCTGCACCAGTCTGGGTCTGCAGTGCAGTGTGTCAGGAAGGCACTCAGAGTTGGGCCAAACCTTTAGGGTCTGTGGGTATGGAGTCTTGCGGGGCAGGCTCGGAGACAGGAGTGTCCACCATCTGCTTGGATGGGGCAGAGATGGGGCAAGGCCTTGGGGGCACGATGGCCACGCCACACTCTGCCCCTTGCTGGCCCTCCTGGCCTGATGGAGGGCTGGGGGGCTGATCCTCAGAGCAGTGGGCAGGCTGGGGAGGGGCCTGGTCCAAAACGCGGGCAAGGGTCAGAGGCCAGCTACCTGAGGGGCGGCTGGGCGCACACACCTTGTCAAATTTCTTATGGCTGTAGACCTTGTTTTTGTTCATGAATGTTAGCAAGATCCAGTCGCACAGGAAGGAGCCCTGGGGCCAGCAAAGCAGAGACCAGGGTGTAAAGACCTGGTGGAACCCCCGCACCCACTGGGACCCCAGAGTGGGTTCCTTACCACCCCGATGGAAGTCAGAGCTGTGGCCAGATTAATGATGGTGGGAATCAGGCTGAACTTCCCAGCCTGGAGAGAATGGGGGTGGTCAGAATGTCTGACAACCACTGATGGGGCTGGAGAGGGGAGGAGCATGAGGAGCAGGGCTGGCCACCCACCCCCAGCGGGGCAGTCACCTGGCCATGCACGATGACGTCAATGCGGATCCCGTAGGCTTTGATGAGCGTGCGGGTGGTGGTACCATTGATCTTGTAGTACTTGGCAAACCTGGAACGGGAAGGCCGGGAGCCCATGTCCAGGCTGCCTGGTCCTGTGTGGCACCAGCCAGGGCCCACTTATCCTCCACGCTCCAGGGCTGCCCCTCGGGTGCTGAGCCTCTCAGGACCCCACTGTGGCTATGATTTGGGGGACAGCAGTGTTCCGAGGACAGTACCTGAAGTTGTAGCCTGACGAGGCAAGCACATGCTTGGGGTCCAGCCTCCGGAAGGAGTACCTGGGGTTGCACTCCGAGGCGGGCAGGTCCAGGTCACAGTCCCAGTTGATGATGACCCCGATGACACCACCCTACCAAGAAGAAGCCAGGGAAGGGGGTCAGGAAGGCACAGCACACAAGAGGCCCCTTGAGCCGGGATCAGTCCAGGCTGCATGTGAGGTGCGCACTGAGGGGCCCACAGGGCAGCTTGGGGGTGCTGCTGAGCGTCCAGTGTCTGAGCTGTACGGGGTGCCAGTGGCCAGCCCTGTGGCCAGTGTCAATAATTCAGCAAGTGCCACACGGACGGGTTGTGCTGATCGTGTTTCTTTCCTCTGCCTGAGCAGGGCCGGCTGGTCGGGAGGGAGAAGGGACTGTCCCCCCTGTACCTCAGGCCCTCCCTACACAGGTGGCAGCCCACCCTGGCCCCGCCCCGCCTGCGCTTGCCCTGCCTTGTGTGCCAGCTCTGCGAAGCTCTCCCCAGCCTGCTCCACGATGAAGCCCAGCTTGAAGATGGGGCAGTAGAGGTCGGAGGCCTCATGGAACGTGCAGCGCTTCAGGTACCCATCTGTGCGGTCGGCGATGTTGCCCCTGAGGAGGCAGCAGGAGGCAAGGCCTGCACCCCAAGTGCCCCATTCCCAGGAGGCAGCCCCCATGCTGGGCCATCACCACGCCTTGCGGCTCTTACTTGGAGAAGTGGAATTTGGGGTAGTGGATGCTGTTCTTGATGAGAATGGTGAAATTTGGAGCCATCGTACCCAGAAATTGGCTGAGAAGGCACAGACGGGCTGTTCAGTCCCCTCCTCCTCCAAGGCCCCCACCTGGCATTGCCCCCCCCAGCTCCTGTCACTGCTGCCCTGCCCATCTAGCCTCTGGTCACAGGAAAAGGATCAGAGTGGAGGCTGGACCGCGGGTGCACCTGACAGAGGCCCCATCTTCCACCGGGCACCAGCCGAACACCTCGCAGGTCTTGGAGGGCCCCTGGTAATAGGGCACACAGCGCCCGGTCCGCAGGCCTGTGGGGCAGAGGTCACTGAGGCTTAGTGGGGGCAAAGCCCTGCCCAGCCCAGCCCCCGCCGGCGCACACTGACCGTTTCCCAGCATGTCCAGCTCCCCAGCCACGCAGTCGGCGTCGGAGTGGCAGGTGGCATTGTGGACTCTTATGCTCTAGGGTGGAGGCGGCCCAGTCAGGGATCCTGCAAGCCCCCCTAGCTGAGGCAGGGTCCCCCAGCGCCAAGGGCCCAGCTCACCTCGGGGCAGGTTCCCTGGGTCTGGAACTGGGTGGCCTCGACCCTGGTGATGATGCTGAACACGCTGCCCCCCTGGGCTCAGAAAGAGGAGGGGGGTCGGTCGGCCAGGCGGCAGCTGCTGCCCCTCGGCCCACTGAGGTGGGGTGCACTGCAGTGCGGGGGTCAAGGGGGCGGCCCGTACCTCGGGGGGCTTCACATACTCCTCCACGTCCCATACTTTGTGCTCGGACGTGGTGATCCCCTTGACCTTGGTGATGATGGAGCTCTCGGGGCCCGTCTCGCTCTCCTGGTAGCTTTTCTGCACGATGAATACGTACCTGCGGGCAGGGGCGGCGCCGGCTCCGGAGGAGACCCCAGCAGGGCTGAGCCCGCCAGCGACCCGGGTCCGCTCTGCGGGGCTCTAGGAGCCCGCCCCGCGCCCCCAGTCCCAGCCCCGATCCCAGCCCCTGCCCCGCGCCCCCGATCCCAGCCCCTGCCCCGATCCCAGCCCCTGCCCCGATCCCAGCCCGCGCCCCGCGCCCCGCGCCCCGCGCCCCGCGCCCCGCGCCCCGC
>NW_022437170.1:15258-31789 GCF_009761245.1 Sapajus apella | reverse complement strand
CCCGCGCCCCGCGCCCCGCGCCCCGCGCCCCGCGCCCCGCGCCCCGCGCGCACCACACGAAGTAGAGCAGGATGAGCAGCTGCACTGCGCGGTACAGGACGCCCAGGCGCCGGTTCCTCACCACGATCACCTTGGGCGTCTCGTAGTCCCAGAGGGCGGACCAGCAGCCCCGGGCCAGGCGCCGGGCGGTCGCCCCCGCGGGGGGCTCGGGCTGGGGGGCGGCCATGGCGCGGGCGGCCCCCGCCTCCGGGAAGCCAAGGCCGGGCTGAGGGTCTGTCCCGCCGCGCGCGGAGGGCTGGGGGCGCGGGGCGGGCGGGGAGCTGTGGCTCCGCCTCCAGGGCGCGGCCTCGTGCCTGCCCCGCCCCGGCCCAGCCCGGCCCGCGGGTGTCCCGGGGGTACCGCGTGGGGCTCGGAGCCGGGTCTCGCAGGGGCACAGCCCGCGGTCCGGGTGGGGGCCGAGCGCCGAACCCGCGGCCTCGAGGTTGGAGGGTTGGGATTCCCCAGGTGGGATCCAGGAGGACGGTCCCCCCGGCGCCCCCGCTCCGGTCCAGCCGGTTTCTGCCGCGGCTGCCGGGGCCTGGAGCGGAACTCGCGCCCCCATCTTTGTCCGCAGATCCTCTGCCGCGGCCCCAGCCCCGAGCTGGAGACGGATCCATGGCCGGCCCACGTCTCCTTTGCACGCCAGAGTTTTCTAACTTTTCATGTCTCCACTCCACCCACATTATTTTCAAGCAAATCCCAAACATCACAGTATTTCACAAAATAATCTTTATTGTGATAAAATCATCATGGGATGTAAGTAACTATTTTAAGCAATTCAGTGACATTCACAATATTGTGCAACCACCACCTCTATTTAGTCCCCAAACATTTTCCCCACCCCAAAATAAAACCCCCATCCATTAAGCAATCACGACCCCGTCCACGCCTTGTGCTATGTGACCTTTTGTGTCTGGCTTCATTCACCGAGCATGTTTTCAAGGTTCGCCCACACGGTAGCATGTGTCAGTGTGTCAGTCCTCGTTATGGCCAGTGAAACATAAGGCTGTACACAGACATTTAGGTTGCTTTCAAAATAACTGAACAGTGCTGCTATCAACATTGGTGTGTAAGTATTTGTTTGAACTGCTAAATTAACTCAAATTTGGCCTCGAGGCTGCCTCTGTACCTTGAGTTTTAGGTAACAACAAACTGTGACCTAATGTACCTCATAAACAAACTAAAAGCCTAACTTAGAAGTAGATTTTGGAACAAGTGGCAAGGTCTCAGCCAATGACCGGCTGCCAACTGACCTGACCATGACTATATAAGGCAAACAGACACCTCAAGCTGTAACAAAATCAAGCTGATTGTGCTTTTTTTTTAATATGTCACTTCTGTGTTCTGACTCTGAAGACTCCCCGCCCACATTACAGAGTGGAGCTCTCAAACCTCCCCATTGGTTCCGAGTGCTGCCCGATTTATGAGTTATCTTTTGCTCGATTAAACTCTGTTGGCTGGGTACAGTGGCTTATGCCTGTAATCCCAGCACTTTGGGAGGCCAAGGTGGGTGAATCACTTGAGGTCAGGGGTTCAAGACCAGCCTGGCCAACATGGTGAAACCTCATCTCCACTAAAAACACAAAAACTAGCCGGGCGTCATGGTACCTGTAATCCCAGCTACTCAGGAGGCTGAGGCAGGAGAATCATTTGAATCCAGGAGGCAGAGGTTGCAGTGAGCCGAGTCTGAGCCACTGTGCTCCAGCCTGGGTGACACAGTGAGACTCCATATAAAAACAAAAACAACTCTGTTTAGTTTGTCCAAAGCTTTTGTTTTGACAGCTTGGCATCAGAAGTGGGATCTGATGTAGACCTCCAGCCACCTGCTAGGAACACTGAATGGCTAAGAGGGCCCAGATGCCGACTGATCTCTCAAAGCAACCAGAATCATAGGTGGGTTCTCGCTGCTGGATTTATGCTCTGTGAACGTGTTCTAAGCCCTCTGAATTTGAGCAATTCTTAGACTGGAATGGGTTCAGGATTGAATTGGATCCAAAAATTAACTGCATTGAATCCAGTTAGAGGCCTCCCGGAGGTCCCTTTTGGTAATGGGTTTGTCTGAATCAAGGAGTCTGGGAGCCACCTTCTGGGACTCCTGCCAATTTTGTGTATAAGAACTATGGACCTGGAACTTCTGCATTTTTTAGAAAAATAAGTTAACCCCAAACTTAAAAAGACCCCTCCAGATTCCTGGAAACACACCTTTTGGAGACGTTAAGGTAAAGCTGACCAGGGAAGTTTTCCCCAGAGACAGATGGCATCCTAAATGCTGACAGCTTTTCCAAGATCGTGGACCAAGACTTCTGTGCCATCGTGAAAGCCTTCGCCTTCCCCCAACCCTTATTTCCTGCTGTCTGAATCTTTTCCTTTTCCTTACAGGAAATCCACAGGACCGTCATGTGTGGATGGCTTTAGCTAAGGGGTACGCTCTAGGACAAATCCAGAGTGTGGTTGGGTTTGTGGGCTAATGCCAAAAAACCAGGAAACACTGCCAATGCCTGTTGTTCTTCCAGTGACAGTCACCCTGGAATTCCCGAGGCAGGGTGGAGAGAGCTCTCTGTTGTGCCCTAGACACTGCCGCGGTCGCTTTTCCATGCTCACTGGAACCTTTTCAACTAATCCGTATGGAAAACGTGCCTGGGCGATGCCTGCAGAACGTATATGAGGCTTCCAGGCGTCACGTACTCAAGACCTGGGGATTCCCTTTGTGGGTGTGAGATGGTGCGTGTGTGATGTCACTGGATTACGTCCGGCGCGTTCTGTAAAGAGACTTCATCTGGTAAGTTCCCCATGGGACCTGGTTCAGGAGCTGTTTGGACACGTGGGTGAGAACGTGTCGTGGACTTCTGCTCCAGGGCCACCAGGTGGCCTCTCTTCCAGCTCCCAGAGCCTCTGCCAGGTCCACAGAGAGCCTGCTTTCTGGGTTCTGCCTGCTCCCAGGTCCACGGAGAGCCTGCTTTCTGGGTTCTGCCTGCTCCCAGGTCCACGGAGAGCCTGCTTTCTGGGTTCTGCCTGCTCCCAGGTCCACAGAGAGCCTGCTTTCTGGGTTCTGCCTGCTCCCTGGTTTGGATCTTGCAATGTGGTCTGGCTCACTCCCGCCTTCCAAACAGCTTCCCCTGACAGTTCCCACCCAGGAGACGTCCCCTAATCAGAGGCCAGAACAGTCAACAACAACAATTAGCACCAGCCTTGAAATAAGTGAAGATAAGTTAGTTTTCACTGAAGACAGTTTCCAGTCGGATTCTTGAGGCCTCACGCTTGGTGTCAGTGAGGTGCTGGGTATATGGAATTCAAAACTAATTCATACATTGGGGGAGATCTCAGGCTTCGTGGCCAACCCGACCTCAAGGGGTTTTTGCCCCCATAGAACTCCACGAGTTCACGCCTAGTGATTTAGACAGGTAGAAGCCACTCTCTGAAAGGTGGGTGAGAATATTTGTGTTCAAGAAAAACTAGAGCATCACACGGCTTTCAAGGTCCTCGTTGGCCCATGCTGGGGGCTTGTGTATGGCGCTGAACAAAACTGAATGTCATACCTGTCTTTCCTCTGATTTTACTACGACTGAAAGCTTTTGAGACCGGGTCTCACTCTGTCCCCAGGCTGGAGTGCAGTCGTGCCATCCCGACTCACCGCAGCCTCCGCCTCCTGGGTTCAAGCGATCCTCCCTCCTCAGCCTCCTGAGTAGCTGGGATTGCAGGCACCTGACACCACGCCTGACTAATTTTTTGTATTTAGTAGAGATGGGGTTTCACCATGTTGGCCAGGCTGATCTCGAACTCCTGACCTCAGCTGATTCACCTGCCTCAGCCTCCCAAAGTGCTGGCATTACAGGCGTGAGCTACCAAGCCCAGCCCCTTGGCCCATCATTTTTAAATTGCATTGTTTGTTTTTTTGTTGTTGAATTGTAAGAATTAATATTTTGGGATATTAGACGCCTATCAAATACGTGATTTGAAAACATTTTCTCCCACTCTGTAGATTGCCTTTTTACTTTCTTGATAATGTCCTTCGATGTATTAAAGTTTTTAATGTTAATGAAGTCTAATTTGTCTATTTTTTTCTTTGTTGCTTGTGCTTCTAGTGTTTTTGTTTTTGTTTTTCGGATGGGGCCCAGGCTGGAGTGCAGCGGTGCCATCGTGGCTCACTGCAGACTGGACCTCCTGGGCTCAAGTGATCCTCCTGCCTCAGCCCCCTGAGTAGCTGAGACCAAAGGCACAGGCCACCATGTGTGGCTGATTTTTTTATTTTTCATCTTTTGAAGAGAGGAGGCCTCATTATGTTGCCGTGGCTCCTGGTGTCATTTTAAGAATCCGCGGCCATAGCCAACAGCATGGAGATTCGCCTTTTGTCTAGGGTTTCTGGCTTTCGCTCTTCTATTTAGGCTATTGACTCTCTTGAGTTAATATTTTCATCTGATGTAAGATAGGCGTCCAACTTCATTCCTTTGCTTACTGGTTGTCCCAGCACCGTTTGTTGAAGAGACTCTTCTTTTTTTTTTTTTTTTTTTTTTGAGACGGAGTTTCGCTCTTGTTACCCAGGCTGGAGTGCAATGGCGCGATCTCGGCTCACCGCAACCTCCGCCTCCTGGGTTCAGGCAATTCTCCTTCCTCAGCCTCCTGAGTAGCTGGGATTACAGGCACATGCCACCATGCCCAGCCAATTTTTTGTAGTTTTTAGTAGAGATGGGGTTTCACCATGTTGACCAGGATGGTCTCGATCTCTTGACCTCGTGATCCACCCGCCTCGACCTCCCAAAGTGCTGGGATTACAGGCGTGAGCCACCGCGCTCTGCCAGAGACTCTTCTTTACATGGAGGGCCTTGGCGTCCTTGTTGGAAGTCAGTTGGCCATAGATGCCTCCTCCAAAGCTGATGTTGAAGTTGGTCCCCCTGGCTACAGTGTTAGCAGGCCTGGTGTGAGGAGTTTAGGTCTCGGGGATAAATCCCTCATGAGGTTTACAGGTTAATGCTCTCCCTGGGGGTGACTGAGCTCTCCCTCCGTCATCTCCGAGAAAACCAGTTGTTAAAAAGAGCCCGCCCCGTCTGCCCCCGAGTGTTCTCTGCCGGCAGCAGCTCCTTCCGCCTTGCTCCATGAGCTGAAGCAGCTTGCAGACCTCGTCAGATGCAGGTGCCAGTCTTAACCTTTCCAGCCACCAGAAGAGTGAGCCAAATAAAAGTGTCTTTACGAACGACCCAGGCTGGGGCATCTGTTAGCGCAACGCCAGATGAACTGAAACCCACACAGAGGTTGTTTCTGGACATTCAGTTCTGGCCACGCAAATGTGCTTGTACCAAGAACACGCGGTCTTCATTACTGAACTGCTACAGTCAGTTTTAAGACTGCAAAGTGTGAGTTCTCCACCTTTGTTCTTTTTCTTGTTTACTTTTTATTTTTATTTTATTTATTTATTTATTTTTTGAGACACAGTTTTGCTCTTGTTGCCCAGGCTGGAGTGCAACAGCCACAATCTCCACTCGCTGCAGACTCCGCCTCCCAGGTTCAAGCGATTCTCCTGCCTCAGCCTCCCAAATAGCTGGGATTACAGGCATGCGCCACCACGCCCAGCTAATTTTGTACTTTTAGTTGAGACAGGGTTTCTCCATGTTGGTTAGGCTGGTCTCAAACTCCCGACCTCAGGTGATCTACTTGCCTTGGCCTCCCAAAGTGCTGGAATTACAGGCGTGAGCCACCACGCCCGGCCGATTTCTTTTTTATTTTCTTGCGTCAGGGTCTCTTTCTGTCACCAAGGCTTAGTGCAGTGGTGTGATCTCAGTTCTCTGCAGCCTCAACTTTCCAGCTCCAGTGATCCTCCCGCCTCAGCCTCTTGAATAGCTGGGATCACAGGCGCCCACCATCACGCCCGGCTAATGTTTGTATTTTTAGTAGAGATGGGGTTTCACCATGTTGGCCAAGCTGGTCTCGAACTCCTGACCTCAGGTGATCCGCCCACCTTGGCCTCCCAAAGTGCTGGGAATATAGACATGAGCCACCGTGCCTGAGCCAGTTTGCTATTATTTTGTTGAAGATTTTTATTCATAACATATAGGGTTTTTTTTTTTTTTTGTATTATCTATGTCTGGCTTTGCTATCAGAGTATACTGATATTGGCCTCATAAAATTAGTTAGGAAATGGTTCCTTGTAAATTTCTTTGGAAGAGTTTAAAACGAATTAATGTTGATTTTTCTTTAAATGTTAACTTTTTAAAGTTTTAACTTTTGGGGCCGGGCGCGGTGGCTCAAGCCTGTAATCCCAGCACTGTGGGAGGCCGAGGCGGGTGGATCACGAGGTCAAGAGATCGAGACCATCCTGGTCAACATGGTGAAACCCCGTCTCTACTAAAACTACAAAAAATTAGCTGGGCATGGTGGCGCGTGCCTGTAATCCCAGCTACTCAGGAGGCTGAGGCAGGAGAATTGCCTGAACCCGGGAGGCGGAGGTTGCGGTGAGCCGAGATCGCACCATTGCACTCCAGCCTGGGCAACAAGAGTGAAACTCCGTCTCAAAAAAAAAAAAAAAGTTTTAACTTTTGAAGTTAGAAGAGTTGGAAGAGGAGAGAATGCTTCTTAACTCATTCTATGAGGTCAGTATTACCCTGAAGAAAAAAAAGACATTGTAAGGAAAGAAAAATAAGAAAAATATAGACCAATCTCACTTAGAGATGCACAAATTCTCAACACAATGTTTTTAAACCAAATCCAGCAACATAAAAGGATTACACGCCATATCCAAGCAGGATTTATCTCAAGAATGCAAGGTTGGCTTAATAACCCCAAGTAATAACATCATACACCACAGGAATAAAATAAAGGACAAAACCCACATGATCATTTCCATAAATGCAGAAAAGGCATTTAACAAAACCCGACAGCTCTTCAAAAGCACTTAGCAAATTAGGAACAGAAAGGAACTTCCTCAACCCATTGAAGGATACCTGCAAAAAAACCAAGTTAACGTCTTTCTTCCTAAGATTTATTTTTTATGTAATAAAACATTTAACATGAGAGCCACCCTTTTAACAAAATTTTAATTGAACAATCCAGTACTGTTAACTACAGGCACAAAAGTGTATAGCAGACCTAGAACACACTCGTTTTGCATGATTGAAACTTTGTATCTGCCAGGGAGCAACGCCCTCTTGCCTTGGCCACAGCCTCTGGCAACTGCCATTCTTCTTTCTACTTCTGTGAGTTTGACAACATAATTTTGAATAGGATCTCACTGTGTTGCCCAGGCTGGAGTACAATGTGCAATCCCGGCTCACTGCAGCCTTGACGTCCAGGGCTCAAGTGATCTTCCTGCCTCAGCCTCTTGAGAAGTTGGGACCACAGGCATGTGCCACTGTGGTAGGCTACTTTTTAAATCTTCTGTGAGACAGAGTCTCGCCGTGTTCCCCTTCAGCCTGGTCTCGAGTTCCTGGGCTCAGGTGATCTCACCTGGACATTCAAAAGTTCTGGGAGTACAGGCATGAGCCACTGTGCTCAAATGACAACTTCTGTTTTTTGAGATAGTATCTGGCTATAGTGCAGTGGTGCAATACCACAATCGCCACGTCTTGGGCTCAAGCAGTGCTCTCGCCTGAGCCTCCTGAGTAGCTGGGACTACAGGTGTGAGACACCATGCCTGGCTACCTGGCTATTTATTTATTTATTTATTGGTAGAGATGGGGTCTCCCTATGTTGCTCATGCTGGTCTCGAACTCCTGGGCTCAAGTGCTCTTCCCACCTCGGCCTCCCAAAGTGCTGGGATTACAGGAGCGAGCCATCATCCCCAGTTGACGTAATTTTGAATGGTGAAGAGAATGAATGCTTTTTCCCTGAACTCAGGAATAAGACAAGATGTTCTCTCTTGCCACTTCTATTCAGTATTTTGCTGAAATGCTAGTTATAACAAGTAGGTAGTGAATTGAGAAAAACTGCAGAAGAAGTAAGCTCATCTCTATATGCAGAAGGTGTGATATGGTGCGTGGAAAACCCACAGGAAGACACTGGAAGCTGTTAGAGCTGTTAAGTCAGTTATATTTTCTTTCCTCCCTTTGTGTTCTCTCTCCCTCTCTCTCTCTGTCTGTCTCTCTCCCCCTCTCTCTCTCTGTCTCTCTCTCTCTCTCCCCCCCCCCCTTTCTCTCTGTCTCTTTTTCTTTCTTTTTCAGGACAGGATCTCATTCCATTGCCCAGGCTGGTCTCGAACTGGTACCATCTTGGCTCACTGCAATCCCGGCTTCCTGGATTCAAGCTGCCCTCCCCCCTCAGCCTCCTGAGTGGCTGGGACCACAGGCATGCACCACCACACCCAGCTACTTTCTTATTTTTGTATGTTTTGTAAAGACAGGGTTTGCCATGTCTTGAACGCCTGGACTCACGTGATCCACCCTCCCTGGTCTCCCAAAGCCTTGGAATGACAGGTGTGAACCGCCAGGCCCGGCCAAGTTTAATTATTTGAGATTCTTCCTGCAAATGGAATCATGTAGCATTTGTGTTTCTGTGCCTGGCTTGTCCCGCCGCATACTGCCCTCAGGGCTCACGCATGTCGTTGCATGTGGCAGCATTCTCTTCTTCTTCTTTCTTTCTTTATTTTTTTATCTGAGACAAAGTCTCACTCTGTCACCCAGGCTGGAGTGCAGTGGTGCCATCTTGGCTGACTGCAATCTCCACCTCCTGAGTTCAAGTGATTCTCCTGCCTCAGCCTCCCGAGTAGCTGGGATTGAAGGCGCCCACCACCACGCCCAGCTAATTTTTGTATTTTTAGTAGAGACGGGGTTTCACCATGTTGGCCAGAATGGTCTTGAACTCCTGACCTTGTGATCCACCCGCCTCGGCCTCCCAAAGTGCTGGGATTCCAGGTGTGAGCACCGTGCGGGCTGCACTCTCTTCTTTCTTGAGGCTGAACAGTATTTTCCTGCGTGGACGCCCTGCACTTTATCCATCAATGGGCAGTTAGGTTGTTTCCCACGAATCTACTTTGTTTTTATGGATTTGCCTATTGTGGACATTTTCTATACATGAACAGATTTATTTGTTTAAAGACTTTCTCTCTAAAAAATGTTATGACGTATCTGAGATATAATTCACATACTATACAATTCACCCATTTAAAGTGGATATTTTCATCACTCCAAAACACGTGCTCCCCTGTCCCTCCCTCCCCACCCTCCTGCACTTTGCCTCTCACCCAACGCGCTTTCCCTGGGTGAGGATGGCTGCTCACTCTGGCTTCCACTGACCACTGGACCGCACAGCCCTGGCTGAGGTAATTCTCCATTTATTTCCTCCCACATGGACCCTGAGCTCTCTCTGGGGCTCACTTTTGGCCAATAGAATGTGTTTGAAATCATGCTGTGTGACCTCTGGGTAGCTCAGAAGAAGGCTTGCAGATCCTCCTGGGGCTCCTGCTCTGGGGAAGGTGTTAGCCACCCTGGGACCGCCATGTTCTGAGGAAGCCTCTGCGAGCCACATGGGGGGGCATGTGAAGAGGAGAAGAGTTGATGGGCTCCCGGCCGTTGGGGTTCCTCCAGGCACCAGATGCAGGAGTGAGGGAGACACCTTGGACCAGTCCCATGAGTCTGCAGATAATTTTCGGCAGCCTACCCACTTTACCTGAAAGCTGATGCCTGAGCAAGACGTGTGAGAACCGCCCTGCTGAGCACAGCCAACCCACAGATGGGAGCCACCACCACAGGTCATCTTTTTGGGCTACTGAGATTTGGGGTGCTTTGTTTTCTGGTGGTTCACAGTGGAGATGCTACACTCGACCGGACACATGTATCCCTCATTCCTGTTGCCAAAGCCGAGGGGTTCACTCCAGACTCCCACCCTTGCTCCCCACATTCACACCCCCTCTCCCCCCAGCCCTGCCTGATTCAGCCTCCCATCCCCTCCGGCTGCCAGGCCTGCACACTTTTGCCAGGGTCCTCTCGCCTCCAACCCCTGCCCATTACAGAGGCCACCACACACTCAGGAGCTTCCCACCCAGACCCCTTTAATGACCCCAGCATTAGAAAGGGCAGCATGCCTGGCGCCCATGCTCCAGGGCTGGCTCCTCCTACCCTCTCCAGCGTCCCCTTGCCGCCTCTGCTCCTGACACTGGGCTGGCCTGCCGCTCCTCCCCTGCCTGGTGCTCTCCCATCCCCCCTAGTCCACGCTCTTGACCACAGGTGTTGTGCTGGTGCCTCTGTGAAGTCTCCCTGACGCCCTGCTGCGCGGTGTCCCCCGGCAGCTCCGTCGTGCCCCAACGAGGCAGCACGCCCTGCACAGTGTTTGTCGTCAGGCCCAGCTCTCGCACTGGACCGAGAAGGCCAAGCTGACAGCGAGGCACAGCCTGCTCCCCTCAGCCTGCCATAGCACTGGGCATGTGGCCAGTCACAAATAAGTAACAAGCAAAGAGCCCATCCGTGTTTACTGCATAAGCAGATGCGTGTGGAAATAAATTAAGACCACCCAGGCGAGAGCAAGGCCGGGCTCTGAGTTCAGAGCTTGGGACCCCCCACCCTGAGACTGGCAGGGGGCGGGCACAGGTCCGGGATTGTTGTGGGGAGGGCAGGGGCCGCTGATGGAAAGTGAGATGTCCTGTGGTTGGTGAGAGGGCGTCTTTGGCGTCCTCTGGTTGGTCCTGAGTTGGAAGTGTGGGGGTGAAACCAGGGCAGTCAAGCCCCAACTGTCCCAGCAACTGGCTGCAGAGGCGGGTGGCAGCGCCCAGCTTCTCATGTGGTCGGCAGTCGGTAGCCCTGTGGGCTTGGCCCCTGACCAGACGCCTACATGCAGCTCTCGGGGCGGCGGGGGGAGATGAATGTCTTTTTCCTGGGACTGAAGGCGAAACAGGAAGGAGAAAGAAGAGGCGGCTGCGACCGTGCCAGGGTGCTGCCCGGCTGCCCAGCCCCGCTCTGTGTACGCCTCTGCTTTGGGGCTGCCGTCTGGTCTGGAAGCTGCAGCCTGGCCGCCTCACCTCTGCACAGAGGAGCCGTGGGACCTGAGGAAGGCAGGTAGGGCCGCTGAACGTGCAGGCAGCTGTCAGCCGCCGGGGACGTTTTCAGCAAGGGAGGCCCCGTCTCATGAGCCGCCCGCACGCTGTTTCCTGTGTGAGTCCCGACAGGCACACGCGGCCGAGAGCCCAGGGTCGACCCTGCAGCACTGCTGGCTCTGCCCTCGGTCGGGGTGCTCTGTGGGGATGACCCCACCTGCCAGGTGCCCGGCCCAGCCCTCCTGGGCCCCTGCAGAGGCGGGCAGAAGAGTCGGAGCAGGGGTTCTGGCACCAACCCCAGGGGCTTATCCTTAAACATGAAAGCTGGTTCTGCAGATGATTCTTGGGGATTTGTGACGTCTTTGACCAGATTTAGCACCAGGCTTTCTACTTAGCCGCTTGAGCTGCTGTGGAAACAAGCTAGATATTGATAACTGCAGGGAACTAAAGAAGTGTCTGATTCCAGAGGTTTCTAAGCAAACGCCCTGGAAGAGAGACCCCCATGTGTAAAACACTTGAAAACAATAAGCTTCCACCCGGGACAGCAGCACCCCCAGGACACGTGTGAGGTCTGCCTGTTGCCTTTGCTTTTGTCGCGGTAAAATACACTTAACATAAAGTTGACCGTTTTAACAATGCTTTTTTGAGATGGAGTCTCGCTCTGTTGCCCAGACTGGAGTGCAGTGGTGCCATCTCTACTCACTGCAGCCTCCGTCTCCAGGGTTCAAGCGATTCTCCTGCCTCAGTCTCCTGAGCAGCTGGGATTGCAGGCACCCACCACTATGCCCAGCTAATGTTTGTATTTTCAGTAGAGATGGGGTTTCACCGTGCTGGCCAGGATGGTCTCGAGCTCCTGACTTCAAGTGATCTGCCCGCCTCGGCCTCCCAAACTGTTGGGATTACAGGTGTGAGGCTCTGTGCCCAGCCCCCCATTTTAATGGTTTTTAAGTGCACGGTTCAGTGGTGTGAAGCGCATTTATACAGTTGCGGAACGGTCACTGCTTTCGTCTCCAGAACTTGATGTGTCCCCAACGTAGATTAGACCCCATTAAACACCCCTCCCCCACCCTGGCCCTGGGCACCACCGTTGCGCTGGCTGTCTCTGGGTTTGGCGACATTAGGGACCCCACACGTAGGATCGAGTGGCATTTGAGCTTCTGTGAGGGGCTTGTTCCCTCAGCACCCGGCCCTTGGCCGACTGTGCCGCCCCCGGGTCTGAGCTGCCTTGCATCTCCGGGCGACCGGCGCCCCTCTGCACACACATATCACGTTGTGTTCTTCAGCCCTGCACCTCGGGCTGTTGTGGAGGACGCCGCTGTGAATGGTGGTGACATGCGGCCTTTTACACACTGGACTTTCCCCGTGCGGGCAGCTGCCTGTCCCGGGCTGAGCGGGGCCGTTTGATCGTCGGGCACATTGTGCTCAGTTTGGAAACCAGGCCTGTGACCTTTTCAAGGCCCTGTGAAAAGGTTTGAGGCCAGGAAAGAATGTTTCCTGGTTCCAAGTACAGAAAGGATACTGCAAGTTTGAAGTTTGAAAATGTTCTGGTTGTGATTCCATTTTGCTTTTATGTAGTTACATGAAAAATTATGTTTAAAACTGGGCACAATGGCGCACACCTCAGGAGGCCGAGTTGGGAGGATCACCTGAGCCCAGGAGGTGGAGGCTGCAGTGGGCTGTGACGGCCACTGCACTCCAGCCCGGGCAGCCGAGCGGGGCCCCTTCTCTGAGACAGTGTTGACATGACTCAGCCGTCTGGGGCCGGGCTCTGGGATCAGGGACAAGGGCCACCCAAGACCTTTGACCTTTGACTTCCCGTGAGGGAAGTGAAATCCATTCCTCTGCCCCTTCCGCTGCCCCTCCAGTTCCTGACCCTCTGCGGGGACCGCCGTGTGGTGCAGCCATGCTGGGGCTTGGCTGTCCCTGCAGTGGGCATTGGGGGCAGCCCGTGGACGGGGGTGTATTTGGGGTCCTCTGGCTGGTCTTGAGTTGGAAGTGGGGTCACCGACCGAGTCCTGGCCACGTGGGGCTGGTGGATACGGAGGTGCTGCTGCAGCCAGAGCTCCTTCTCTCCCCGTGGCCGTCCACCACGAACGCACCAGGGCTCGTGTCTGCACGTGGCCCGTGCAGTGTCTGTGTGTTCATGCTCGCAGGACAAAAGTGAGTCCTGAAGCCCAACATGGAACTTCTTGGTGACCTCCTGTTAAAAGAAAAACTTTACAAAATGATTTTAACAGTTTGAGCAAAGATCATGAATTGGGCCGCACCCAGAACTGCAAGAGGGGGGCTGTTCGCTGTGGTGGGGGCAGTGCCGTCGGGCATGAGGCTCAGAGTGGGCACGCCCTGGCTGCCGACCACACCCAGGGCGATGCCGCTGCCTCATCTTCTGCCCTTGTGGCCTGGGGCTGGGCAGCAGGGGCCCCTTCAGGAGGACCTCAGGGCGAGGCCCCTGCTCCCGCTCACAGCAGGTGCTCCTGTTCAAATTCATCAGGGCACCGTCGTCCGCTGGGAAAAGGCTTCTTCAAAATCCTTTTATTTCTTCCTGTGGTTAGATGATTATTTTATTGCCGGAGTACATAGATTTATGTGACCAGGGCCGAGGCTGCAGATGAGTCATACTTCCAATTGGGGGGGAGGACTCGCTTAGTCTTGTAATGTTGAGCCAAACGGTGAATCCGACTCTATCAGACTCAGACAGAATTTCGCACCCTTATCCTTTCTGTTCCTCTCAAGATGCTTTTGAACAGCAGCTGCTTTCTTAATTAAATGGCAGCGATCTTCAGGGAGATCAGGAGCGAGTCCCTTAGACTTGAGAAGATTTTATTGCCTGTCACAGAACGCGCCTGTGCAGCACCATCTACAGCTCTCAGGGTCACACTGATCTGTGAAGGAGTCAGGCCAGTTTGTATATCTGCTCCTTCACGTGTAGATGTCAACTTCAGCCACGTGGGGACGCCGCGGCGACAGGGCAAAGCTGACTAGGACAGACCCCTCCTGGGAGCGGGCACGCGACCCGTGATGGCGGCGGTCAGGCAGCGACAAAAGCCAAAGTCCATTGTGTTAAAAAAAATCCATTTTCCACTCAGTGCTAAAAAGAAATGAGTCACTATGCCACGAAAAGCCACGGAGGAACCTTAAGTTGCCCTTTACTCAGTGAAATGAGCTGACCCGAAAAGGCTACAGACTGATTCCAACCAAACGGGGTCCTGGAAAAGGCAAAACTATGGAGACAGTGAAAAGCTCAGCTGTTGTCAGCAGCTGGGGGAGGGAGGAGCGAACAGACGGGCACCGAGGATTTCTAGGGCATCAAATCCGCTCTGCAGGATGCTGAAATGGTTCCGTGAAAACACATTCACCCAAACCCACAGCAGGCATACCTGAGCCACCCCGCCGTGAGCCATGGACTCCCAGACCCACAGCAGGACACGCCCGAGCCTCCCACAGTGAGCTGTGGACTCCAGGTGATGAGAGCGAGTCCCTGCAGGTCTATCAATGGTGACAAATGCACCACATGAGTGAAGCATGTTTATAATAGGGGAAACTGAGGCAGGGGAAAGAAGGTGGGCATATGAGAATTCTATTTTCTGCACATTTTTCGTAAACCTAAAACTGCTCTAGAAAATAAAGTCCGTTTTTTTAAAAAGTCTATCTTGCAAAAGAGCAGGAAGGGAAGGGAAGGGAGCAGGGATGTCAATGCCAGGTGCTGGGCAGGACAAGGCAGGCGTGGAC
Source organism: Sapajus apella (assembly GCF_009761245.1). Classification (NCBI taxonomy): domain Eukaryota; kingdom Metazoa; phylum Chordata; class Mammalia; order Primates; family Cebidae; genus Sapajus; species Sapajus apella. The sequence continues at coordinate 17,070 of NW_022437170.1, read as the reverse complement.
ACACTCCCACGGGACCCTGGGTCTCGGAGGCTGGCGTGGACACACTCCCACGGGACCCTGGGTCTCGGAGGCTGGCGTGGACACACTCCCACGGGACCCTGGGTCTCTGCAGGCACACGTGCCCGATGGCCAGCCCAGTGTGGATGCTGCTGCCACTGCTGCTGCTGCTGCTGCTGGGGTCCTTGGCGGGGCACAGGCCATGGAAGAAGCAGGTGTACCAGTCCCACAAGGTGGGTGCCGGCCTCCCCTGATGCCCCTACAGGCCTCATGTCCCGGGGCTGCCACCTTCTGTCAGTGCGCTCTCAAAGCCACATGGAGTGTCTTCCCAGGTGAAAGCCTCCCCGAGGCCACGCTCGCCTTCCTGGCCACATGCCGGCTGTGCTGCGTGCTATGGGGTGGCCAGCGCCCGGAGCAGCCCTGGGGCCACAGCCGCCAACCAGGCAGGAACCGCCACATGGGAGCCGCGCTGATGCGCGCTTGTTTTTAAAAATGTGCTCATTTTTCCTTTTTGTTGATTTATTAATTTTTTTTAGATGGAGCCTCACTCTGTCGCCCAGGCTGGAATGCAGTGGCACAATCACAGTTCACTGCAACCTCCGCCTCCCACGATTCTCCTGCCTCAGCCTCCCGAGTGGCTGAGATGACGGGCTTGTGCCACCACACCCAGTGAAACTTTGCATTTTTAGTAGAGACGGGGTTTTGCCATGTTGGCCAGGCTGGTCTCGAACTCCTGACCTCATGATCCGCCTGCCTCAGCCTCCCAAAGTGCTGGGATTGCAGGCATGAGCCACCGCGCCCGGCCAGAAAGCATACCCATTTTTAATAAAACGCTGTTATTTGTGTTGACAGGCGATGGGATTACTGTCATTACCTTAAAATTCAGAGTTAGGGTTGAAAGCAGTAATGTCAGTAGGCGCAGCCACAAGACCAGGCTCACACGCACGCGGCGCCTTCTGTGTGTGTGGCTGGAGGGTGGCTACAAACTGTGGTCGCAGGGGTAGGCCTGGCTCTCGGCTTGCCTCTGCTGGCTGTGCCGTTCTGGGCGCCTTGCTCACCCTCTCTGAGCCTCTTTCTTCCCCTGTAAGACACCGGATACTGGGCTGGCCCCAGAGCTTCGCCCAGGCTCTGTTGCTGCGTCCCTCCTCTCGGTGCCTCAGTTTACCTTCATCCACGTGGCTCATAGCAGGCCTTCCCTTTCTCGGCCCGGGCCCCCAACACAGACCCTCCAGAGCCACCGAGGTCTGGGTTTGTTCCAGAAAGTTCTCAGGGAACCCAAGTGCGAAGGGTGGTGACCCAGGGGAGCAGGGAGAGGGGAGGCCCCTCCCGAGCACGGAGCAGGTCAGGGAGCCAGTGAGCGCGTTTCAGGGCATCGGGGAGGCGTGCAGGATCAACGAGGAGTGCCAGAGCAACTGCTGTACCACCGGCAGCCTGGACCCCAGCAAGCAGTGCAACCCCAAGACCATCCTACTGAGGTGCCTGCCCTGGCGGAAGGTGCGTGCGGGGGCGGGGGGGCAGAGGAGCGAGACCACCGGCGGCCCCTCCTTCCTGCCCTGGAAGAGCCAGGGAGTGGGTGGCGGGTGCCGGGATAAGTCACCTCCTGTCCCGTAGCCCAATGGGCACAGCTGCTTCCACAACTCGGAGTGCCAGAGCCGCTGCTGCGTCCGCAGCAACCGCAGTCGGCAGAAGTTCTGCACGCCCCTGACCATCTTCCTTCAGTGCGTGCCCTGGCGCAAGGTGAGCTGCGGGCACCGGGAGGGTGAGGGCCGGTGAGCTGCGGGCACCGGGGGGGTGAGGGCGGGTGAGCTGCGGGCA
>NW_022437170.1:7478-15248 GCF_009761245.1 Sapajus apella | reverse complement strand
GTGAGCTGCGGGCACCGGGGGGGTGAGGGCGGGTGAGCTGCGGGCACTGGGGTGGGTGGAGGGTGGGTGAGCTGCGGGCACCAGGGGTGTGGAGGGGGCAGGTGAGCTGCGGGCACCGGTGGGAGTGGAGGGCGGGTGAGCTGTGGGCACCGGGGGGGTGGAGGGTGGATGAGGGCCGGTGAGCTGCAGGCACCCGGGCAGATGGAGGGCGGGGGCACTGGAGACGGCTCCTCTCCACGGCCTCTGCCTGCCGGCATCCCCAGCCAGATGGTGACTTCTGCGGCAACCACAGGGAGTGTAACAGCCAGTGCTGCATCCAGCTGAGGGAGGACAGCCCCCATCGCTGCATCCGCCGCTCCGGGATCCTGGCCCAGTGCCTGCCCCTGCTGAGTCTGCGTGGGAGGCTCAGCTTCATCGAGGGCACCACAGCGACCAGGCCGGGACCACAGCCGTGAGAGGTGGGCTCTGAACCCACGGTGAGGGCAGAGCACCCGGGCACCCTCTTCGAGAGGCCTCGCCTCACCGTCCATCTCATAGAAGGCTCCTGGGCTGGGCACGACTCCGCAGGGTGTGGGCACTGGGTCGGAGACCATCAGAGCCCGGGGGGCCGTGGAGAGGGGACCTGGGACCAGCCCCTGTGGAAGCTGGGGTTGGATGTCTTCGGCTGGAGAGGGAACAGCCTCACCAGCCTTGGAGGAGGACCAGCCCAGCTTCTCCCCTCCCTCCCCTGACCTTGGCTGAGCCTGAGGGGAAATCCATGGGACACGCTGTGCAGAGCCGTGGGGTCAGGGCAAGGCCGGGTTGCCAGTAGTGAAAACGCTGTGGGGGCGTGAGTGTGTGTTTGCTGCAGCCCAGAGCTCCCCGCTGGGGTGACAGGCCCCAGACCCTTTCTTTCGGCCCTCAGGTCCCAGCAGGCCCTGTCGTGGGTGCTGGGGCAGCAGCAGGCGCGTGCAGAGCTCTCAGGCATCCCGCTCGGGTGGGAGCTGAGGGAGGGTGTCGGCCTCCGGGTGCTGTCCCGCCCCCACGGGGCTGGCATGGGAGATGCTGTGGCCAGGCTCACTTCCTCCTTCCGTGGCTGCTCCGGGCCCCGTCCCCCTGCCCGGGTTCCTCAGCTCCGGCTTCTCCTTTAGTGACTGAGCTCGAACCTGGGTGCGAGGACCCGGCCTGGGCCCTGGACCGCGGTGTGCCGGGGGTGGTTCCCGTGGAAGCTTCGCTTGGGTTCGTGCTGCTCTCCCTGGGGCTCGGAAATCTGTGGAATTGAGTGGCGAAGAGCAGCCGGCGGTGCGAAGTGAATAAAGGCTCCCGGCTGAATGAGCACGCGTGTCACCTCCTCTGTGTCTTCTGAGTAACCGGCATAAAATCTGGAGTCAGGGAGAGGGGGTGTCTGCCGTTCAGCGCCACACGGGCCTCCGGGGAAGCCTGGGGAGGCAGAGGCCTCACTGTGGGAGGCGAGGCTGGGGTGTGGTCACCTCCCATGGTGGCCGCAGGTGAGAGTTGTTCCAGACGGGAACTCGCTGCCTCCCCTTCCCTGTCGCAGGCAGCCCCTGGCACACAGGCCCTTCCCCAGGCCAGCTGAGCTTCCGGGTCCTTCCTCCCCTGGGGGGATCCGGGTTCAGGCCGAGAACTCTTCCCGCAGCAGACACCCGCCTGGGCAGCACCCGGGCTCTGCGGCAGTGGAGCGGGCGGGGGGTGGGTCCGAGGGCGTCTGCGGCTCCCCTGGGAGGACCCGTGGCACAGCCTGAAGTTGCCAGTGTGGGTGACTTCCTTCAGACAAGGCGTGTGAGATCACGAACGGGGCGTTAGGCCTGAACCAGGCCTGCGGAGGACACAGCACACCGCGCGTGGGACGCTCACACCCGCAGCACGGACGGGGCCCTGCGGCGCGTCAGCCACCGTTCCTGACTTCACAGTCTTGGGTCGTGTTGACGAAACAGCAATTTGGTGACGTTTTCTATGGGATGTGGAAAGTCAACTCAGGCTTCCCACGATGGGGCTGTGGATATGCGTGGCTCAGGGGTGACCCTGCCTGGGCGTGTGTGGGCGACAGACACAGCTGCCATCGTGCGATTCCCGTAAGAAGTGAAAGCAAAGCTCCTTCCTGATGAGAAGCTGCTGAGAAAGGAATTTTCCGCACACACCTCCCTGACGCCGTCCACACCCCTGCGCCTGGGTCCGGAACCTTCAGGCAGATCGCCCGCCGCCAGCAGGACGTGTCAAGTGGGTGAGGTGGGCAGGGGGTGTCCCTGTGGGGGTGAGCTGGGATGTGGGGGCTGTCCTATTGGGGGTGAGCCGGGCACAGGTGCCATCCCATTGGGGGTGAACCGGGGTGTGGTGGCCGTCCCCTTGGGGTGAGCCCAGCAATACCAGGGAAAAGCTTCCCTGACTCACCTTCCCCATAGGTAGCTCCAGCTTCTTGGCACCCCTCCTCCCACAGAGACACTGGAAGCACATGGGGAACGCACTGAGTGGGACAGGTCTTGACCCAGTACAGTGAAAAATCTCATTTTCCCAAACTCCACAGAAACATCGACTGTGTGTGGTCAAGTCAGTTGGGGGCAGATGCCACACAGCAGGGGCACAGGGCGTCTAAGGTGACGGGTCGCCCACCGGTTCCAGGAGGAGCAGCCGGAGCCCAGCAGGCACCCAGAGCTTCAGGCAGCCCCTAGGGTGGACGCAGAAGGGGTTCCTGCTGGGCATTCAGGAGACTCTCTCTGGGTTGAGGCCGAGAAACCACGGCCGGGCCAGCCCTGTGCGCTGGAGGGCGGCACCTCTGGGTCTGCGCAGCTCGGGGAGCCCACCACACTGGGGTTTCCCCACTGCACCTGCGTCAACACCCCATGGCAGAGCGGCTCGACCCGTCCCCTCCTCCCGTGGCCCAGCGTCCTGCCCAGCTGGAGCCAAAACCAACGCCTCGTGCTGACACCCACAGCGCCTTCCTGCTCTCAGGGCAAAGCCTGGGTCAGGGCCTGCAGAGCCTGGGGGCCTGCCCAGCTTCCCCGGGGGCCTGCCCAGCTTCCCCGCTGGCCTCCCGCTGTGCTGCAGACGCCTGGCTCTCCCGCCGCCAGCTCTTCCGCGCCTGCCCAAGCCGGGATCTCGTGCGCCTGGCGTGGTCTCATGTACACCTTTGCTTCCCGTCCACCCTGTCTGCACAGCAATCTGAGGCAGCGGGGATGTGTCCTCTGGTTTTCAACGACTCCCCCAGCAGCTGGGAGGGTTCCTGGCCTGTATAGGCAGAGCGCCCTCATGAGAAGTCCAAACCCAGAGCGCTCCGAAATCTGAACCATTTTGAGCAGTGGCGTGAGCTCACAGGAAATGCCCACTGGAAGATTTTGCATTTCGGAGTTTGGATTTTCAGATGAGGGATGCTGAACAGAACACGTACAATTCAAGAATCTAAAATCAAAAGAGATTACAGGTGTGTGGCTCATGCCTGTAACCCAGCCCTCTGCGAGGCTGAGGTGGGAGGATCACGGAAGCCATCGGGTCGAGGCTGCAGTGAGCTGTGATCATACCACTGCACTCCAGCCTGGGCAACACAGCAAGAGCCTGTCTCAAAAAAGAAGAAAAGAAATGCAGAATCCTGGGCTCCCCAGGCCACCTGGTGAAGAGCCTTTATTCCAGCAATACCTGTGGTGATTTACTGCATGCTAAGTGCTTGGGAGCCCGGTGCTATGAAGTGGGCCCTGGGGCAGGGGGTGTACATGGGGGTGTGGTGTCTCTCTCAGTCCGCAGAAGAGAAACAGAAAAGAAGCACCAAGGGGGTCAGAGGTCAGCGACTCCTCACACCCTCTGCAGCCTGAGTTAAGTGCCATGGCGGGTGTGAATTTCCCCAGATAGATTTTCTCGTTGATGTAAAGTTACCCAAATAAGCTCTAGACCCCACGGCAGTCCGAGCTTGCCGAGGTCCCTTCAAAAGGGCACAATTCAGGGCCAAGCTTGGTGGCTCACGCGTATAATCCCAGCACTCTGGGAGGCCGAGACAGCGGGACTGAGGTCAGGGGTTCGAGAACAGCCGGCCAGCATGGTGAAATCCCATCCCTACTAAAAACATAAAAAATTAGCAGGGCATGGTGGCTCATTCCCGTAGTCCCAGCTACTCAGGAGACTGAGGCAGGGGAATTGCTTGAACCCGGAAGACGGAGGTTGCAGTGAGCCGAGACAGAATCATTGTACTCCAGCCTGGGCGACAGAGTGAGACGCCACCTCAAAATAATATATCTTTTAAAAAGGCGTAACTTAGCTGTCACAGGGTAACTTTAAATGGGCCCCTCATTTTACCTGCAAACTGAAAGGGGGTAACTCCCAGTCACTCTCTGACCCTTCCTTCCCTCCCCAGGGAGATGCACTGAACCCTCTCACAGCTGAAACTATGCAATCATTCTCCAGCCTGAACCCACAGGGCGACTCCCCGCCCAGGGCCCCCACCCTCCGCCGCTCACACGCTCCGTTTCTTTCCTTAACGCTCTATTCTTCCTGATCCGTTTTTTTAATTTTTAAAATCAGAAATGTTCCAGGAGCTAAACTGGCAAAGAGTCTCCTTTGTGGGTGAAAGGGAAGGAAAACAGAAAGCATTCCCATGCTCCTGAACCTCGTGGTGACAGTCTTGGGGACAGGTGACACACTCCCTCCCTTAGGGAAGAAGCAGGGTTTTGGGTCGCTGGCTGGCTGAGCATTCAGGCCAGCTAATTAACCAAGGCACAAAAAGCAGAGCCCGAGTTGAGAGACACGTTCTTCCAGGACATAAACGTGGAGACGTCGTGTCAACAGGGCGTTAAGCTGCTTCAGCGACAGGCGTGTGGAAAGAAGTGAAATAGGAAAAAAAGCTACATTTCAAGGTAAAGAAAATCAGCCAGAGGAAAGGTAAGGCCCGGTAAGTGTGAATAAGCTCACAGAGACGGGGAATGGGTGTGTATCGCATACACACGCTCTCCAAAGACTGTTCACTGGCCTCTGTCAGGGATTATTTGGTTGCAAAGCCTAGAAACACCCTCACAATCAGGAGACCCCCAGAGTGCTGGGATTACAGGGTGAGCCACCATGCCCAGCCTAAGATTTTTTTTAAGGAATTGGTTGTTTTGCTGTTGTTGTTTAGAGGTGGGATCTCACTATGTTGCCCAGGCTGCTCTTGCCCATAATCGAAATGTTCCAGTGCCTTCAGGTAGGACTTGATCCAGCAGCTCGGTGTTGCCACACTCTGCCTCACACGGTGGATCTGGCTCAGGCCGCAGAAGGGGCTGTGTCGGGTGACTGGTCATGTAGACAGCCACTTCCTCCCTCTGCCTGGCTGTGTCCCGGTCAGTGCTGAGGTCAGAGTGGACCAACATCTTGTCAATTGGGCTTTATGATTTTGGGGCTTTGCCAATGTCGGTTTTTGCCTTTGTGATGACTGTGAGAACAGTTTGAAGCAAATTAATAGTGCAAAATATTGAAGGAGAAAACGTCCAACTTACTATTTAAATCCCACTAGCAGAGTCAACACTGGCATGCAAATGGAGATTGCTTTCTTTTTTTTTTCTTTTTTGAGACGGAGTCTCGCTCTGTCACCCAGGCTGGAGTGCAATGGTGTGATCTGGGCTTATTCCACCTCCCAGGTTCAAGCAATTCTCCGACCTCAGCCTCCCAAGTAGCTGGGATTACAGGTGCCCACCACCACACCTGGCTACTTTTTTGTATTTTTAGTAGAGACAGGGTTTCACCCTGTTGGCCAGGCTAATCTCAAACTCCTGACCTCAGGCGATCTACCTGCCTCAGCCTCCCAAAGTGCTGGGATTACAGGAGTGAGCCGCCACACCTGGCCAAGATTGCTGATTCGGGATAACTTTTTCGATTGATTAGGATAGGTCCTGCAGATGCATTAACCCATATCAGAGGAATCAGATGAGAAGACTCTAGAAATGGGGAGTGGGAATCCCCGAACAATCCCCAGGAGATCCCCAAATAGGAAAGTTCTGTGAAGTTTGAGATGCTCACTGGCATCCGGGAGAGGCGCTGAGTGGACAGGTGGGTGCGAGAGGCTGGAACCACAGAAGGCACCCAGGCCGGTGAGAGACAGGTGTGGAAGCCATGAGAGCGATGAGATGCCGGGCTGAGTGTGGCCGGGGCGGAGGAGAGGCTGCGGGCACTGGGTCCCAAGGTGCCCCCTCTGGAGGTGGAGGGAGGAGAAAGTAACAGCCATCAGCCCCGTAGCAGAAGGAAGATGAGGCAAGGCTGGAGGGTTCCAGGGGAAGGACTGGACATGTTGGCTTGGAACTAGTTCACCCTAGTACACCTGGCAGAGGCTGGCTGACACTGTCCACTCTGGGCACACCTGGGACATCCTGTGGCCTCTCCACTGAGACAATCATGCAGTCAGACTCCAGGAGGGAGCAGACTCCTCTCAACAGGAACCCTCAGTTCTGGAAGAGCAGGAGGCCTGCAGATGTAGGGCGGAGGGCCCCACAGGGTCGTGGGGTGTCCCTTATGCTGTGCTGAGGCGCAGGATCCAAGAAATGAAGAGACAGGACACAGAAGTACAAAGAAAACACAGCTAGGCTCGGGGGGCCACGCCACCTATGAGCAGAGTCAGGCGAGGCCCCGAATGTCCAGAAGCGTGAGTATTGATTGTGTATAGGTTACAGGGCAGGGCAGTGAGTGAAGTCATCTTTAAGGATAGTGTTAGGGTCATGAGCAATAAAACATGGGGCCCACCCCCATTAGGTCACCTAGGCCAGGAGATAGACAGTGCACAGCAAGGGGCCCGTTCCCATGAAGGCAAGGGCCGTGTGCAGTAAGCGGTCCACCCCCATTCGGTCACCGAGGCTTGAAGGTGGGCCGTGTGCCGTTAAGAGGGTGCAGTGTGTGATATTTCTATCTATGGGCAAACTACTTCTAAGATTTATAGGGGGATGCTTTAAGGCACATAGCAGTGACAGAGCTGTCAGGGTTACCGCCACCTTCCGGCAGCTTCCAGTGGGTTCTATGGGAAGACGCTTTTCAAGCAGCACAGTAGCAAGAGCTGATAAAGTTCACAGTCACCAAGGTGGATTGCCGTTCTGAGGGCAGCCTTCCATAAGAACTGGAGCAAGGTCCTACAACTCCTTTATCAGGAGGAGTGGCTCTCGCCCCAAGCCTGCCATACAGCGGGTATCTTTACGATACTGAACGCTGCCGCCTGGGCCGTGGAGGTAGAGTCTTGTCCTGGTATAACTGTTTTCCCTTAATTCATGCTCTGCACTGTGTCCGCTCTAGGCATTCCTCCGATTATGAACTAAGATATAGCTACACACATATATAGGTAAATAGCTGAGTGGTAAGACTATAAGCTGAGATATTCTTCAGATCTTAACTGTGCCAGGATTCTGCTTAGCGCGCCTTCCTCAGTGCCTATGTGGGGGTTACCCACATGCAGACACTTCGGGGAACCAAGCAGCAGCGGGAGGCTTGGCAGCTCCCCTGGCTGGCCGCGGGATCCAGACTCTCCCGCTGGCGACCAGGGGCGCAGGTCCCCCTGCAGACGCCCGGCGTCCTCGCCGAGGCCAGTCCAGGCTCTGGGAGCCACCATTGGCCGCTGGTCCACCGCACACCAGTGTCTGCGTCCAGGTCTTTCTGATGCCAGTTACGGAAACCAACTCACAGAGGCCGACCCAGAAGCAGGGGGCGAAGGGCTTCCACTCGCGGGAGCCCAGGCGCCTGGACGCCATGGTCACAGGAGCGTCCCCGCCGCGCGCTCCCTCCCTCTGCCCCGCCGCCCCGGGACCCCCGCGCCCTCCGCGCCCCGGGACCCCCGCGCCC
>NW_022437170.1:5453-7468 GCF_009761245.1 Sapajus apella | reverse complement strand
GCCCTCCCCGCCCCGGGACCCCCGCGCCCTCCGCGCCCCGGGACCCCGCGCCCTCCGCGCCCCGGGACCCCCGCGCCCTCCGCGCCCCGGGACCCCGCGCCCTCCGCGCCCTCTGCAGGTGCAGACTTGCCCCTCCCGCTGCGCAGTCTGGGAAGACGGCGCCCCGCCAAAATCCCGGGCCTAGCTTTCATTGGGCTAGCTTGCATCACGTGCTCACCCCTGAGCCAATCACGGTACTCAGGCCAAGACGGGAGCCAATCAGGAGCGTGGGGTGGGGCACAGGGCGGGGCGGGGGCGCGGGCTGCAGGCGGAGAAGGGGCTGGGCCTCCCGTGGGACCCGAAGGGCTGCGCGGTGCCCAGGGCGACGCGAAGACAGAGTTGCCGCCCCGGCCCTGCCACAGTGCTGTGTGGCCTCGGGCAGGTCACTCAACCTCTCTGTGCGCGGTGCCCGCCTGTGAAGCGGGCCGCCCGCGGCAGGTGCCGTGTGGGGTTCAGGCCGGCGTGCGCGTCCCTCGGAAGGCGGCTGCACCCCTCCGTTACCGTCACAGCAGAGCCCTCCCGAGCGGGGCGGCTGCACCCACAGAGCGAGGGGCTGCCCCAGAACGCACCTCCCGCCGCGGGGCACGGGGAGGCGCTGCCCGCCCAGGCCCAGCCCCGGGTCCCAGCCCCGGGTCCCAGGCCCAGCCCCGGGTCCCAGGCCGGGCCCGCGCCCCCCCGGCCCCCAGGGCGGCCCCGTCACGCCGGGTCGGATGCGGCCGTGCAGCGGCCACAGCGTTGCTTCCCACGCGCCAGGCCTCGTCCCGCGGGGCCGCGCTCCGGGACGGGGAAGGCGGGGGCGGCGGGGCCGGGGCGCTCGGAGACGGAAAGATCCCGGCAGACTCGGAGCCGCCGCTGAGCAGACGGAGGGCGGAGGGAACGCGGCTCACGCGCATTAACCGCGGCTGCCTCCCGCGCTGCCGCAGGCTGCTGACGGCGATCTCTACACGCGCGTGGAACGTGTGCGCGAGAGCAGGCGCCTTCCGCGGGGGCGCCGCGATCACCCGCGACATCGTGCATTCCGGATGTGATTTCATCCAAGCAGCTACAGGTGCGCGAACCAAAGGCTCCCAGCACGGTTCCAGCCCCGCCGTTACCGGAGAATTCTGGAGGCTGTGAAGACGGCTGCGGGCCCATCGGTCGTGGGTGCCTGCTGGGCGTGGGGGTCTCGCCTCTCCCAGCTTGGCTGGACCCACTTTTATTCACATGTCGGCCCTGATCCAGGACACTGCTGGGGGGACCAGCCCCTCCCTCAGGGACAGGGCCCTAGGGGATCGTCAGCCCGTCCTCAGCAGGGCAGAGCTGTGCCCACCCCACTGCAACCAGCTCCTCCACAGACGCCTCCTGTTGTGTTTCTTGTCACTGTTTCTGGGGGGCCTAGGAGTAAGTGTTGTGGACATCACTGAGAAACAGCCCTGGGCCCCACACCCCTCACTGGAGAGGCAGAGCCCTCTTCATGCTTAAGGGAGTGTATCAGTCAGGCTGGCCTTGGCTGGGCTGCATAACAAACAGCCCCACACCATAGCAGCTGAGCAATTCACAGATGCACTTCTTGCTCATGTGAGTGTCCAGGATGGGCCAGCAGGGGCCTTTGCTCTGTCATCACGGTGGGGGGGACCTGGGTGTCCACACACATCCACGATCCTCAAAGCAGGAAGTATTATGAACTTGTGTTTAAAGGCTAGAATTTGGCCGGGCGCGGTGGCTCAAGCCTGTAATCCCAGCACTGTGGGAGGCCGAGGCGGGTGGATCACGAGGTCAAGAGATCGAGACCATCCTGGTCAACATGGTGAAACCCCGTCTCTACTAAAACTACAAAAAATTAGCTGGGCATGGTGGCGCGTGCCTGTAATCCCAGCTACTCAGGAGGCTGAGGCAGGAGAATTGCCTGAACCCAGGAGGCGGAGGTTGCGGTGAGCCGAGATCGCGCCATTGCACTCCAGCCTGGGTAACAAGAGAGAAACTCCGTCTCAAAAAAA
>NW_022437170.1:4014-5353 GCF_009761245.1 Sapajus apella | reverse complement strand
AAATAAATAAATAAATAAATAAATAAATAAATAAATAAATAAAGGCTAGAATTTCATCGGCCAAAGCAGGTCACATGGCGAGGCCTAACTTGGAGAGACAGGGAGAGCTAATCCTAAACGTGTCTGGAAAAGGAGACCAGAATCTTAGTGGGCAGCTCCCCTGCCTTCCACATCTGCCTTCTGGACTAACTGACTCTGTTCACCCCCCTCATGGCTTCCCAGGTGAGACAACTCCAAATCACAGCCATGTTGGGTCTGCATGACCCCAAACCCCTCTTCACCAGGAGACTCATGGACTGAAGCGAGGAGCCATTGCCTCCCTCACGCTGAGCGCCCAGCGGGCTGCAGGGAGAGAGAGGGGAGATGGTGGCGGTCGCCGGCCACAGAGGACCTGAAACCCCTGAAGGCATTGAGCACCCACCCTGGTGCTGGTCACGCTCCTGCCCGACGGTCACTTCCTTTCCTCCGTCCTCCAAGGCCCGTGCCTTTGCCCTCCGGGAGGATTCTGATCCTTCTTGGCCAATACAAGGTGGGAACCAGAGAACACGCCTTCCTTGGCCGGTCAGTCTTCGCCGCCTGCATCCTGGCTGCAGGGGTTGGCGGAGGTTTGCATTAATGCTCCTGATTCTCTTGTCATCTGAGTGGGGCCGTCCTGTCCCCGCGACTCTCAGGATCCCAGGAGCCTTCTCATTCTGACAGCTCCACCTGCAAATGCCACACCTGCAGCTCCCCCACTGCCGTCCCTTCTGCCCACGCTGGCGGCTCGGCTGGGTTTCAGGGATGCCATCCTCCTCTTTCTCCGTGTTCGCTTTCCCCTGTGCTGTTTTGTCCAAGTGAAAAGCCCCAGGCCCACGCACCTTCACCGCGAGACACCTCGCCCCTCTGGAGAGGTGAACAGGGCCTGTGACACCAGGCCGGCATTAGACTCTTGTCAGAAGCTGCATTTTAATTATCACTGGGGGGTCTGCAGTCGGCTGCTCTTCCAGCTTGCTGGGAGTATAATATCTTGCAATCTCTTTATTCACTCTTGTGCCTGCTGGCAGGGTGGACAATTCCTGTCTGGGTCTGACTCCTCAAAACGCCTCACCCAACATGGCCCACAGCTGCCCCTGAGTCTGCCCACATTCGATTTTCCAGGCTTCCCCTAGAGCTGCTGTTTCATTTGGATGATGGTCCAACTTCCAAGTGCCAAGTCCAGTCTGACAAGTGTCCACACAGAGCATGTTCTAGCCTCTGCTCAGCCCTCTTTCCGACCTCCATGCCAGCAGGACCACGTGTTCTGGGTGCCCAGAGGCTGTGGCGGCCTCTCTGTCACCCACCCCAGCAGGACCACGTGTTT
>NW_022437170.1:0-4004 GCF_009761245.1 Sapajus apella | reverse complement strand
GGCCTCTCTGTCACCCACCCCAGCAGGACCACGTGTTCTGGGTGCCCGGTGGCTGTGGTGGCCTATCCGTCCTCACGCCAGCAGGACGTGTTCTTGGTGCCCAGCGGCTGTGGCAGCCTCTGTCCTCACCCCAGCAGGATGTGTTCTCGGTGCCCGGTGGCTGTGGCAGTGCCCCCTTCGCGGTGATAATTTCTGTGTTGTCAGGACTGCTGAGTTCTACTGACGTGAACAAACAGTCCCCAAGCTTAGTGACCTTCCAAGGCTCCTTTCTCACTCAAGCAGCTGCTCTGACACGTCTCCAGGGGACCTGCCCTGTTCTCACTGAGGAACACAGGCTGGGGGATGATCCGTTCCACACACCCTCCCGTGGGGACTTGGTCAGCCGGAGAAGGAAATGTGGGGCGGCTGTTCACATCCCCGTGGCGGCACAGGCTTCCGCCCCAGTGCCCTCCACTCCCTCGGTTTATCCCTTGAACACACATTCACTGAAACTCTCTGTGTGTCAGACACCGCTCTAGGCCCCAGGGGTGCCACAGGGGAGAAAAAAGTCACAGGCCAAAAACTCCCTGCTTTTGTGGCCTGTGTAGGGGGAGGCAGCGAGGTCGACAGCTGGGAGGGTCTGATGCTGATGAGTCCTGCAGAGATGAACAAGCAGGGGCAGCCGGACACGGAGGAATGTGAGGCTAAGCAGGGAGGCCAGGGAGGGGCTCACTGAGAAGGTGGTGTTGGAGGGAGGGAGGGAGCAAGCCCTTCACACATTGCAGGGAACAGCATCTCCAGCAGAGGGAACAGCCTATGCAAAGGCCCTGAGGCACACACCGTGGGAATGTCCAGTAAACTGCCCCACATGGCTGGCGGCCAGGAAGCAAGGAAACAGCAGAACCATGACCTGAGATGGGGCAGCCGTGATCCATGACCTGAGATGGTGGGTGGCTTGGGGTGACGAACAGGGAGGCCGGGAAGCAAGGAAAGAGCAGACGGTGGTGGCTGGGGGTGATGAATGGGGCAGGGGTGGGGAGCAGGCAGGGCGGGGGTGGGTGGCGGTGGGAGTGTTGCTGAGTGGTGCAGGGCCTGGGGAGCAGTTGGTGGGGGGGTGACATAGTGCAGGGCCTGGGGCCGCTGAAAGGCTTGGAGCCTGATGGGGAGCTGCTAGGAGCCATGAGCAGAAAGTGCTGTGGGCGGATCTGTTAACAGTCACGCTGGCTGCGGGGGAGACTGCAGGGTGGGCCTGTGGCATCTGCTTCCTCCTGCCTCACAAGTGGTCCACACGTGGCAGCTCAAAACAGCACACACTTATCAGCTCCAGTGTTCCATGGGTCCAGGAGTGGCGGGGCTTGGCTGGACCCCCAGGCTCAGAATCTCACTGGCTCAGCTGGGTTGGGGTCTCATCTGACAGCTCCACTGGGGAAGAACCGACCTCCAAGCTCAGGCGCATGGCTCTGGGCAGGATTCGGGTCTCTAGGGCCTCAGTTCCTTGCCAGCCTTTAGCTGGACGCCACCCTCAGTCTCTTGCCCCATGTGCAGCTTTCAGCACAGCCGCTGGCTTCCCCAGACCATTGGGGAGTGAGCCAGGGGGTGAGCAAGACGACACGGGGTCTTTCTGTGACCGGATCTGGAAGTGACATGCCACTGCTTTTGCCGTTTTCTATTCATTCAAGATAAGCCACACTCCCCGCACACATTCAAGCGTGGGAGTGCACAGTACATCACAACAGGGGCTCCATGGCCATGTGAGGCTGTCCCACAGAGGGCGAGCTTGGCAGCTGCTGGCTACTGCACCAGTCCAGGCCTGAGGCAGCAGCGGCGTGGACCAGCGAGGCCAGGGTGGAGGCCGGGGTGGAGGCCGGGGTGGAGGCTGTGAGCAGCGATTGGATGCCGCGTACTTGCTGAAGCTGCAGAAGAGAGGATCTGCCTCAGGCTGGGAGAAGAGCCTCGCGTTCGCCTTCAGCCTGAAGAGGGGCAGCCAAGACCTGACATGGGGCAGCCGTGACCCATGACCTGGGACGGGGCAGCCGTGACCCGTGACCTGAGATGGGGCAGCCGTGACCTATGACCTGACATGGGGCTACCCAGCTCCACTCTTGACAGGGACCTCCTATGCCCTGGGACCTTCCTCCCAGAAGAAGAGGAAGGTGAAGAGAGGGTTATGGGAAGCCCCAAGGCCCAGAAGCCTTGCATGCAGCGGGCTGTGCAGATGGCCCTGCTGGGAGACACCCCTCGCCCAGCTCCAGCCACCCACCCGGCGCACAGCAGCTGCGCCTGTCGTGAGCTCACCACCGCTCGAAGGGCCTGCCCCTGCTGGGAGGCGCTGCCAGCCCCAGCCGCCAACCCTCCACTAATCCGCTTTAAACCCACAGCGCGGTGGCGGCCTGTAAGCAGCTTTTCAGGTGAGAGAGGGTGTCCCCTCCCAGTGCGTTGCCCAGGAGACCGCCGGGCTGAGCTGCGGGCTGAAGCGGCAGCCGTGTTTACGTGCCCACATGTGATCACCCCACCCAGGCCCAGGAGGGATTCAGAGGCTGTGTCCCGAGGGCACAAGTGCAAATAGGAAAATGCAGACGGGGACCAAATGCATCTCTGGCTTCCCCACGTCCCTGGTCCCTGCCCTTCTCCTCTCGACAGGGGTCCCAGAAGGGAACGGAGCAGACAGACAGCCTGGGAAGGCGCCGGCTCCGACAGAAACTGATCCACGGCCTCACCTGTGTTTCCGCAGATGCCCTGGGAAAGGAACCCTGTCTGAAACCTGCCTGCCAGCGCCACCTGAGAGCTGCCGGCGCAGAGCCCACTGTCCTCCTCCCTGGCCACGCGGCCTCTTCCTGACTGTGGTGCTCAAGCTCCTGCCCCACGGACTGTGACTTGCCCACCTCCCCACCTCCTGCCCACCCCCCCGTTTTCACACGTGTGGAGGTCTCCCATCCTCAGGCCTCAGCTCAGACATCCTGCGGCCACTTTCCCTCTCCCAGAACACGGGTCACTTCCTGAAATCCACGTGTAATTCATTTCCTGTCCCATTGCCCGTCTCCTTCCCCAGGCTGGAAGGTCTGGAGGTCCCAGGCCTTGAATCTCCCCAGCAGCCCCCGTGGCCCTGCCCACAACAGGAAACCGTGGGAAGGCAGCAGAGCCTGGGCTGCTCCTCCGGAATGCCTGCCTGAGAGCGGGGCTTGGGCAGGACCCCAGTGGGTGGCAGCCACTTGGCCGCCTGCGTTCTCTGGGCCTGGGGGAGCTGCAGGTGTCAGGTACCTGCAGAGTGGGCTCTGGAGTTTCCCAGTTCCTGGGCAGCAGCCACCAGATGGCAGCGTGGGCACATCCTAGCCCGGCCCCTCCAGCACAGCTCCCAAGCCAGAGAGGACTGGGCGGGTGGCCAAGGACAGGGAGGTGCCCTCCCCCATGCTGAGCAGGTGACCATGAGGCCTTGGCAGACCTCCCACCCTGGAACTGGGCCGCTGGAGCCAGGGGTAAGACATGTGGAAGGGCCTTGGCTGCTGGGGCCCGGCACTCAACATACCTGAGCACATGTGGGCATGTCAGCACACACCTATGCACACCTGGGCACACCTAAGCACATTGGCACACATCTGGGCACATTGGCGCACACCTGGGTACACCTGAGCAGATGTCCACACACCTGAACACATCTTCACACACCTGGCCACATTGGCACACACCTGTGCATGCCTGAGCACAGCTGCACACACTGGAGCACCTGCTCACATGTATGTGCACACCTATGCACACCTGCACACACCCGAACACACCTGCCACGCTCATCTTCCCTGTGTGAACTTGAGCCGGTTACCTAACCTCTTGGTGCCTGAGTTTCCTTATCTGTAAGGTGAGAGTGACGAGCCCCCGCCAACAGCTGTCATAAGAATGAAGTGAGGTGATCCCTGTGAGACATGAGGGCAGTCGCTGTGTCCAGGTGTGCAGCCACAGACAGGTGCACCTGTCGTGGCCATGTGAGATCACAGAGGGCAAGTCTGGGAAGCGGTTGCCAGCCCCAGTCTGGT
>NW_022437169.1:606240-621456 GCF_009761245.1 Sapajus apella | reverse complement strand
CAAGAGATCGAGACCATCCTGGTCAACGTGGTGAAACCCCGTCTCTACTAAAAATACAAAAAATTAGCTGGGCATGGTGGTGCGTGCCTGTAATCCCAGCTACTCAGGGGGCTGAGGCAGGAGAATTGCCTGAACCCAGGACGCGGAGGTTGCGGTGAGCCGAGATCGCGCCATTGCACTCCAGCCTGGGTAACATGAGCGAAACTCCGTCTCAAAAAAAAAAAAATTTTTTTTTGAGATAGGGTCTTGCTCTATCACCCAGGCTATAGTGCAGTGGCATGATTATAGCATACGATAGCCTCAAACTCTTGGGATTATGTGATCCTCTTGTCTCAGCCTCCCAAGTAGCCAAGTAGCTGGGATTACAAGTCTGCACCACCATGCCCTGGTAACTTTTTTAGCCCTTTTACTGAGATAACTCACATGGCATATAGTCCAGCCATTTATCCAATTCAATGGATATTTGTATATTCATAGTCATACACAATTCAATTTTAGAACATTATTACCTAAAAGGAAGCGAGTGAAAAGGCAACCTACAATGGCATAAAATATTTGCAAAAAAACTCAACAAAAAACGCAATTAAAAAATGGGCATGGCCGGATGCAGTGGCTCAGGCCTGTAATCCCAGCACTTTGGGAGGCTGAGATGGGTGGATCATCTGAGGTCAGGAGTTCAAGACCAGCTTGGCTAACATGGCGAAATCCCATCTCTACTAAAAATACAAAATTCAGCCGGGCATGGTGGCTCACGCCTATAATCCCAGAACTTTGGGAGGCCGAGGCGGGTGGATCACGAGGTCAAGAGATTGAGACCATCCTGGTCAATATGGTGAAACCCCGTCTCTACTAAAAATACAAAAATTAGCTGGGCATGATGGTGGGCACCTGTAGTCCCAGCTACTCAGGAGGCTGAGGCAGGAGAATTGCTTGAACCCAGGAGGCGGAGGTCGCAGTGAGCCAAGATTGTGCCATTGCACTCCAGCCTGGGTAACGAGCAAAGCTCCATCTCAAAAAAAAAAAAAATTAGGCCAGGCGTGGTGGCTCATGCCTGCAATTCCAGTACTTTGGGAGGCTGAGGCAGTCAGATCACTTGAGGTCAGGAGTTCAAGACCATCTGTGCAACATGGTGAAACCCTGTCTCTATTAAAAATACAAAAAATTAGCTGGATGTGGTGGCACATGCCTGTAGTCCCAGCTACTCCGGAGGCTGAGGCAAGAGAATCACTTCAACCTGAGAGGCAGAGGTTGCAGTGAGATGAGATTGCGCCATTGCACTCCAGCCTGGGTGACAGAGCGAGACTCCATCTCAAAAAAAAAAAAAAAAAATGGGCACAAGACTTGAATAACTATTTCTTCAAAGAAAACATGCAAATAGCCAATAACAGGAAAAGATGCTCAAGATCATTAGTCATTAGGAAGATGCTTATCAATGTCACAGTGAGATACCATTTCTCATTGACTATGATGGCCACAGTAAAAAAGGACAGTGAGGCTGGGCGCAGTGGCTCACACCTGTAATCCCAGCACTTGGGAGGCCAGGGAGGGTCGATCACAAGGTCAGGAGTTCGAGACCAGCCTGACCAACATGATGAAATGCCGTCTCTACTAAAAATACAAAATTAGTTGGGCCTGGTGGCACACACTTGTAATCCCAGCTACTCAGGAGGCTGAGGCTGGAGAATCACTGGAACCTGAGAGGTGAAGGTTGGAGTGAGCCAAGATAGTGCCACTGCACTCCAGCCTGGGCAACAGGTGAGACTCCATAGCAAAAAAAAAAAAAAAAAAAAAGGAAAAAAGGACAGTGAAAAGTGTTTCTTTTTAGTATAATTTCCTGTTTTTCCCCAAAGGATGGTTTTTCTGCTGTTCCTAAGGACTCCGTCTTTCTGCTCCTTACATGGGCTTTGGTGGAAGAATGACTAGTATTGATGAGGATGTGGAGAAATTGGAATCCTTCTGCAGGGCTGATGGGAATGTAAAATGGTGCAGCTGCTATGAAAATCAACTTGGCCAGGCACAGTGGCTCACGCCTATAATCCCAGCATTTTGGGAGGCCGAGGCAGGTGGATTACCTGAGGCCAGGAGCTCGAGACCAGCCTGATCAACATGGTGAAACACTGTCTTAAAAAAAAAAAAATCGCTGGGCGCAGTGGCGATTGAGATAGGGTCTTGCTCTATCACCCAGGCTATAGTGCAGTGGCATGATTATAGCATACGATAACCTCAAACTCTTGGGATTATGTGATCCTCTTGTGTCAGCCTATAATCCCAGCACTTTGGGAGACCGAGGCGGGTGGATCACGAGGTCAAGAGATCGAGACCATCCTGGTCAACATGGTGAAACCCTGTCTCTACTAAAAATACAAAACATTAGCTGGGCATGGTGGCACTTGCCCGTAATCCCAGCTACTCAGGAGGTTGAGGCAAGAGAATTGCCTGAACCCAGGAGGCGGAGGTTGCGGTGAGCCGAGATCGCGCCATTATACTCCAGCCTGGGTAACAAGAGTGAAACTCCGTCTAAAAAAAAAAAAAAAAAATCAGCTTGAGAATCAGTTTATTGGGTTCTCAAAATGTTAAACAGAGTTGCCATATGCCCCAGCAATTCCACTCCTATATGTGTATACAGAAAGATTGAGGTCAAGCATAGTGGCTCACACCTGTAATCCCAGCACTTTGGGAGGCTGGGGCGGGTGGATCACTTGGACCCGGGAGTTCAAGACCAGCCTGGGTAGCATAGTGAAATCCCATTGCTACAAAAAATACAAAGATTAGGGGTCAGGCATGGTGACTCACACCTGTAATCCCAGCACTTTGGGAGGCCAAGGCGGGCAGATCACGAGGTCAGGAGTTGGAGACCATCCTGGCTAACACAGTGAAACCCTGTCTCAACTAAAAATACAAAAAATTTGCTGGGTGTGATGGCATGCATCTGTAGCCCCAGCTACTCAGGAGGCTGAGGCAGGAGAATTGCCTGAACCCAGGGGGCAGAGGTTGCAGAGAGCTGACATCGTGCACTGCACTCCCGCCTGGGCGACAGAGCAAGACTCTGTCTCAAAGAAATAAAATTTTAAAAAGTACCTTTAATTGGCCAGGTGTGGCGGCTCACGCCTATAATCCAGCACTTTGGGAGGCGAAGGAGGGAGGATCACTTGAGGCCAGGAGTTACAGACCAGCCTGGCCAACATGGTGAAACCCTGTCTCTACCAAAAAAACAAAAATTAGCCGGTCGATGTGGCGTGCACCTGTAATCTCAGCTACTCGGGAGGCTGAGGCGTGAGAATCACTTGCCCAGGAGGCAGATGTTGCAGTGAGCCAAGATCATACCACTGGAGCGCCGTGGCACAATCTTGGCTCACTACAACCTCCACCTCCCTGATTCAAACAATTCTCATACCTCAGCCTCCTAAGGAGCTGGGATCACAGGTGCGTGCTGCCACGCCTGACTAATTTTTGTATTTTTAGTTGTGACAGGGTTTCACCATGTCAGCCAGGCTGGTCTTGAACTCCTGTCCTCAGGTAATCCACCTGTTTCAGCCTTCCAAAGTGCTGGGATTACAAGTATATGCTACCACGCCCAGCCTTAATTGGTTTTTAAAAGCCTACAAATGGAGACTATGTTCCATGGAAAAAAGTTCACAATACAGAAGTGAATATGTAAAATGTGAGTCCACTCCTGCTAAAAGTTTCATTTGTACCCTCCCAAATGATTTGTTTGTGTGCATGCGCACACACACACACACACGAGTTAAATTTTTTTTTTTTTTTTAACATACAGAGACGTTTCTCTATGTTGGTTGAGTTGGTCTTGAACCCCTGACTTTGTGATCCATCCACCTCGGCCTCCCAAAGTGCTGGGATTACAGGTGTGAGCCACCACGCCTGGCCACATACGTTAACTTTTTAACACAAGTAAGAGCCACGTTGCATGTACTTCTCAGCAATTTGTGGTTTCCATAAATAAACCACTGGGATGTCTTTACTTGTTGCGATATCCACTTCATTCCTTTAAGCACCTGCAGAATAGTCCACTGCATGGCTATACCGGGGGTCATATAGCTGTGCTTTCATAGGCATTTGTTTCCAGGTTTTTTACAATTACAGACATTGGTGCGGTGAACAGCCTTGAAAACACATGCATGGGAGAGGTTTCTAGAAGTAGAAATATATTAGGAGGGGCCTATAGCCTGGGGTTTTTTCATGTGTACCTATGTGCTGGTGTCCCACCTTACAGGCAAGTCACGCATGTCTCTTCTGCAGGATCTCGGCCTGTAGTGACTCCCCTAACGCTGATGAGACACCAGACTCTGCTGTGAGGGCCTCCATCTTTTCCCCACCTGTCTTACTCAAGTTCCAGCCTGTTCCCAGACCCCAAGTTGATGCAGAGAATGACTCTGGCAATGAAGAGTCTGTGCCCCACGAGAGGAACCCATAACCTGTTTCCTATAGACCATGGCCAGAGGAATAAAGTTCCTGTGGAGGTGCTATCCGTGTGCTGGCTTCCTAGGCATTTTGCCGTCCTATCGACTCCCTCCGGCCCAAAGAGGTGGTCAGGGTAGTGTGGGCCTGAGCCTGCATACATTAGGTGGCCAGGTTAGCACCACTATGGTCCCCTCCCTTGCACACTACCATGACAGTCCCATCAAGTGCACTTTGAGGCCGGGTGTGCTAGCTCATGCCTGTAATCTCAGCACTTTGGGAGGCTGAGACAGGCAGATCACTTGTTTCCCAGGCTGTAGTGCAGTGGCTATTCACAGGCAAGGTCCTACTACTGATTAGCACAGGAGTTTTGAGCTGCTCTTTTTTTTTTTTTTGAGACAAAGTCTCATTCTATCACCGAGGCTGGAGTGCAGTGGCATGATATCAGTGGCTGCAACCTCTGTCTCTCAGATTCAGGCAATTCTCTTGCCTCAGCCTCACAAGTAGCTGGGATTATAACGCCTAGCTAATTTTTATATTTTTAGTAGAGATGGGGTTTCACCATATTGGCCGGGCTGGTCTTGAACTCCTGATCTCAGGTGACCTGCCTGCCTCGGCCTTCCAAATTGTTGGGATTACAGGCATGAGCCACTGTGCCTGGCCAACCTGCTCCTTTTTTTTTTTTTTTTTTTTTTTCGAGGCAGAGTCTTGCTCTCTCACACCCAGGCTGGAGTGCAGTGGCACAATCTCGGCTCACTGCAACCTCTGCCTCCAAGGTTCAAGTGATTCTCCTGCCTCAGCCTCTCGAGTCGCTGGGACTACAGGCAGGCAAATGCCATCATGCCCAGCTAATTTTTTGTGTTTTTAATAGAGACAGTGTTTCACTGTGTTAGCCAGGCTGGCCTCAATCTCCTGACATTGTGATCTACCTGCCTCAGCCTCCCAAAGTGCTGGGATTACAGGTATGAGCCACCATACCCGGCCAACCTGCTCCTATTCTAACCTGAGCCAGTTCACCCCTCCTTAGACAAGCTGGTGGTTTCCTGCTTCCAAGAAGTTTAGCACAGTTTAGCACAGTTTAGCCAAGTTTAGCACAGACATCTGATCAGCATTGTACACTACAATCCAGAAGTCCTGGATCCAAGCAATCCTCCTGCCTCAGCCTCCCAAGTAGCTGGGACTACAGGTGTGTGCCCAGCAGTCCTATATTTCCAAGGAACCCTGGAGCCCTAAAGAATCCAGTTTAAAATCATCACTTTCAGGCTGGGTGTGGTGTCTCACTCCTGTAATCCCAGCACTTTGGGAGGCTAAAGCAGGTGAATCACTTAAGGTCAGGAGTTTGAGACCAGCCTGGCCAACATGGCAAAACCCTGTCTCTACTAAAAATAGGAAAATTAACTGGGTGTGGTGACAGGTGTCTGTAATCTCAGCTACTTGAGAGGCTTAGGCAGGAGAATTGCTTGAACCTAGGAGGCTGAGGTGACAGTGAGCTGAGATCATGCCACTGCACTTCAGCCTGGGTGACAGAGCAAGACTTCGTCTCAAAAGAAAAAAAAAAGAAAAAAAAAAACCATCCCCTTCATTTAATGGGTGAAAAAGTTGGACCTGGAGAAGACAGCAGCATGGTGAGCTCATGCTGGGACTCCTGCTTCCCAGGCTGCAACTCATTCTCATCTGTCTTAGGCACCAACGATGTGCTAAGTCACATGCAGGGATACTATAGGGACCAAAGAAAACGTGCTCTCTGCAAGCTCAGAGTTGATGGGGGTGACAGGCAGGCCACTGGACAATCACCACACATGATGAGAACAGGGATGGCAGAAGCTCAGCCCTGATGAAGCCCAGCTTTGCTTATCCACTCTTAGGGCAGCTGCTGGAAGGTGACTGTGGGGTCCCCAGAGACCCATCCACCCATGTCCTTTTCCTTGGTGGCAGCCTGCTCTCCTTTTTACAAATTATTATTATGAGACAACGTCTTGCTCTGTTGCCCAGGCTGGAGTGAATTGGTGCCATATGGCTCATTGCAGCCTTGACCTCACCTTTGCTGGCTCAGGCTCAAGCAGTCATCCCACCTCAGCTGGAACTGGAGCTGGGTCTCACTCACTCTGTTGCCTAGGCTAGTCTCAAGCTCCCAGGCTCAAGTGATCCTCCCATCTTAGCCTCCTGAGTAGCTGGGAATACAGGCATGCACCAGCACACCCAGCTAATTATTTTTTTGTAGAGATGGGATCTCTCTATGTTGCTTAGGCAGGTCTTGAGCTCAAGTGATTCTCCCGCCCTGGTCACCTAAAGGCCTGGGATTACAGGCCTGTGCCGTCATGCCCAGCCCAGCCTGCCTTCCTGACCTGACAACTGAAGCTCTACTGGAGACTGCAGCAGGGCATCCAGGCTGTGGAGCCCCGCCCACCAGCTCTGACTCAGTTGCCCATATGCCCTGGGAAGCCAGTGGCTCCCACTGAACCTCAGATTCTCTTCCGTAAAACAGAGCTGTGCTGAGGATTCCCTGTGGCTACCATGTCCAGGAGCCCAGCACCAGTTCAAGGCTAAGGCCATCCCTGCATCTCACCTTTCCTCCCTCTCACACATACACTACATCTGCCTCACCTCTCAAAAAGAACATCTGGAGCCATAATTCCTGATGTTCTTGTTACTTGCCACCGCCTAAAGTCACTTCCTGTGGGTTCAGGGGAACCTGAGTTGAAAAACTTGAGTGTTGTGAAGGTGAAGCCAGAGGGCCATAAGTTGAGTGAACACAGCAGTTGTGAGAAGTCCCAGGTGCTTCCTGGGGACAGGGAGACACCACAGACCAAAAAGCAAAGGGGCCTCTGATGTGACTTCAGTATCAAGGTCTTGATGCAGATGGCCAGGTGCCAGGTGTCCATCAATGTCTCTCAAGAGCCACTTGGCACCAGGTGCAGGCAAGAAGGGTAAAGAGGAGCCAGACTGAAACAGGGCTCCTTCGCTTGCAAGCCACACAGGTGGCCAGAGACGCCGTGTGTGTGTGTGTGTGTGTGTGTGTTCTGAAGCTCAGGATGCCCCCAATATTTCTGCTGAAGCCTTACCCTCACTCCTGGCCCAGCCTGGGGCCTCTGCCTAAGGTGCCATTGAGTAGCCCAGACACTGGGGCTCCAGCGTTTGTCACCAGCTGGCACCCAAATGTGGGAGGTAGGCAGGCCAGTGTCCCTCATGCCCTTCCTGCCTATCTGGCCCTGTGTCCCTATGCCACTTTGCTGGGGAGAGTCTTTTTGCCTATACCTCCTCTGAGTCGTCTCTGGGCAGAAACACAAATGTGTATCAGGCACATGCTTTCCCCAAAAGGTGGATGACCAGTTGGGTGATCAGGGCTGTTATAGGGGCTAAAGGGTTCTGAGGAGTCTAGGTCTAGCCAAGTTTAGGCATATCCTGCTGCATTTTCTATCCACCTGACCCAAATACACCACCTGAACTCACGGCCAGGTATGCCCACACCGCATGGGGGTCCTTGACACACATACCCTGCCCCTTTCTCCAAGCCCAGGAGCAGCTGCCCAGACTTCCCTCAGGGCACCTCGGCCTGCTTGAGACTAAAGTGCCTGGGAGGGTGCCTGGGGAGGGTCACATGGGACATGGTGCTAGCAGCAAGAAAAGTGTAGGGACCAGAAAAGTCGCAGTGCATCCCGGAAGGGACATGGGTCAGTTTAAGCAGGGATGTGGGAGTCCACCCCTGGCTTGCCAAGTGTAGAGGCGCGGGGGCCAGACATCCTCGGCAGGACTCGAGGGAACATGCCAAGAGGCGGAAGGGGCACGCGGAGACCCCAAGGAGGCGGCCGGAAGAAGCGTGCCGGGCGGTTGGCCGCTGCCGGGGCGGCGGCAGTTGGCGAGCTGCGGCTTGCCAGGCGAAGTCGGGAGTCCAGCCAGGCCGCGGCCGCAATGGCCAAGGACTCGCCCGGCCCCTTGGGCACATCGCCCAAGAAGCCGGGCTGCTCTAGCCCGGCGGCGGCAGTGCTGGAGAACCAGAGGCGGGAGCTGGAGAAGCTACGGGCGGAGCTGGAGGCGGAGCGGGCGGGCTGGCGGGCAGAACGGCGGCGCTTCGCTGCGCAGGAGCGTCAGCTGCGGGAGGCGGCAGAGCGGGAGCGGCAGCAGCTGGCTGACCATCTGCGCTCCAAGTGGGAGGCACAGCGCTGCCGGGAGCTGCGGCAGCTGCAGGAGGAGATGCAGCGGGAGCGAGAGGCCGAGATCCGGCAGCTGCTGCGCTGGAAGGAGGCCGAGCTGCGGCAGCTGCAGCAGCTGCTGCACCGCGAGCGTGATGGCGTGGTGCGCCAAGCCCGGGAGCTGCAGCGCCAGCTGGCCGAGGAGCTAGTGAACCGCGGCCACTGCAGCCGCCCGGGGGCGTCCGAGGTCTCCGCAGCGCAGTGCCGCTGTCGCCTGCAGGAAGTGTTGGCGCAGCTTCGCTGGGAGACTGACGGCGAGCAGGCGGCGCGCATCCGCTATCTGCAGGCAGCGCTCGAGGTGGAGCGCCAGCTCTTCCTGAAGTACATCCTGGAGCACTTCCGCGGGCACCCCGCTGTGTCGGGATCCCCTGACACCCAGGCTGTGCATTCCTTGGAAGTGCCGCTGCCCCAGACCTCTAGCGGCTCTTGCCACGCCCCCAACCCCGCCAGTCGACTCGGATCTCTGGATAGCCTGAGTGCCAGAGTCCGTGTCTGCTCTGGCTCGCTAGACCTGGTGTCCTCTGCGTGCTCCAGCTCCCTAGACGGTCTGCTGTCCACGCGCGCCAGCTCCCTTGATTCCTTCGCACCAGCGCGTTCCCGGTCTCTTGACAGCACCCGGAGTCTCCCCAAGACCTCCAAATCCGAGGAGTGGCCCTCCTCACCAGACACCTCCACCCCTGGCTTCCGCAGTCTCCCGCCGCCACCATCGCCACTCCTGCCGCCATCACCACCACCATCAGTCCACGAGAAACTCAGCAACCCTCGGGGAGGAGAAGGCCCCGAGAGCAAGCCCTGCGAAGTCCTGACTCCCTCATCCCCGGGCCTGGGCCACCAAGAGCTGATAAGGCTGAACTGGCTGCTGGCCAAGGCATTGCGGATGCTGGCGCGCCGCTGTTCTACCCTGCAGGAGGAGAATAAGCAGCTGCGGCGTGCAGGCTGCCTCTACCAGGCAGATGAGAAGGTGAAGCGGCTCAAGGTGAAGCGCGCGGAGCTGACCGGGCTCGCGCGGCGCCTGGCGGACCGGGCCCGTAAGCTGCAGGAGACCAACCTTCGGGCTGTGAGCGCGCCTGTGCCCGGCGAGAGTTGCGCCGGCCTGGAGCTATGCCAGGCCTTTGCCAGCCAGCGCACCCAGGACCTGTCGGAGCAGGCGAGCGCGCTGCTGGCCAAGGACAAGCAGATCGAAGAGCTGCGGCAGGAGTGCCACATCCTGCAGGCGCGTGTGGCCTCGGACCCCTGCAGAGACCCGCATCCTGGAAGGGAAGGTCCCTGTACGCAGTGGCTCAACGTTAGCGACTTGGACCGCCTGCAGCGCGAGTCCCAGCGGGAAGTGCTGCGCCTGCAGAGGCAGCTGACGCTTCCGCAGGGCTACGGTGGCGCCCGGCCCGAGGCGGGCGGCCAGAGCGCAACCTGCGAGGAGATGCGGCAGCAGATGCTGGCCTTGGAGCGCCAGCTGGAAGAGCGGCGGCGCGAGTGCAAGGAGCTGGGCGCGCAGGCGGCAGCGGCGCTGCGGCGCGGCGAGGAGGTGGAGGCACAACTGCAGGCGGCGCTGCTCAAAAACGCCTGGCTGGCGGAGGAGAATGGGCGGCTGCAAGCCAAGGCCGACTGGGTGGGGAAAGTGGAGGCTGAGAACAGCGAAGTGCTCTGCCACCTGGGCCGCGCGTGTCAAGAGCGCGATGCCGCCGGCTTGGTGGCTGAGCAGCTGCTGCAGGAGGCGGCGCGTGGGCAGGACAGGCAGCAGCAGCTGCAACACGACCCCCAGAAGGCCCAATGTGACCTCCATGCTTCCCGGAAGGAGATGCAGGCGCTGCAGTGTCAGCCTGGTCACCCTCCCCAACAGCCCCAGGAGACCAGTCAAATGCCAGAGTCCCAGGTTAAGAGTAGCAGAAGGCCCAAGTTCCAGCCACGGCCTGAAGAGTACTCGCTGTCACAGCCCAGCAGAGACATACAGGAGAAAAGGGAAGCCTCCCTCGAGGAGAACCCAGTTGCCCTTGGGGAGCCAGCCAGTGTCCCCCAAGTTTCAGAGACAGTCCTTGCCAGCCGACCTCTGTCCAAGAAAACCAGCTCCCAGTCAAACTCCTCCTCTGAGGGGTCGATGTGGGCCACCGTGCCATCCTGCCCTACTCTGGACAGGGACACAGCCAGTGAGGTGGATGACCTCGAGCCTGACAGCATGTCCCTGGCCCTGGAAGTGGGAGGCCCAGTGGCTCCTGCTAGCCCAAAGCTCAAGATTTTCATGGCTCAGTATAACTACAACCCATTTGAGGGGCCCAATGATCACCCTGAGGGTGAGCTGCCCCTCACAGCTGGGGACTATGTATACATCTTTGGGGACATGGATAAGGATGGTTTCTATGAGGGGGAGCTTGAGGATGGCCGGCGGGGGCTGGTGCCCTCCAACTTGCTAGAGCAGATTCCAGACAGCCACATCCCAAGCTGCCTGCCTGCCAAATCCCCTGACCTTGGCCCCAATCAACTACCAGCTGGGCAGGATGAAGCTCTGGAGGAAGACAGCTTATTACCTGGGGAACCCCAGGGAGTGGTAGACAGAGGGCTGTGCCAGATGGGAAGCATGGGCTCCAAGACAGAAGCAGCAACAGAGATTCTGGATACCAAGATGGAAGCCTGCCAGCTGGGCTTGCTGGAGAGTGTGGGGAAGCAGGGCCTCTCCAGACCACTTCCTGGCACCAAAGGGGTTCTGTGCATGGCCCCCATGCAGCTACACCTGCAGAATGTCACAGCCACGTTGGCCAAGATCACCTGGGTCTACAGCAGCTGCCGCCACCCCCACATGGTGTATCTTGATGACCGAGAGCATGCCCTGACCCCAGCGGGTGTGAGCTGCTACACCTTCCAGGGTCTGTGCCCCGGCACACACTACCGGGCACGGGTCGAGGTGCGGCTGCCGTGGGACTTGCTGCAGGTCTACTGGGGAACGATATCCTCCACCATCACCTTTGACACACTCTTGGCAGGACCTCCCCACCCACCACTGGATGTGCTGGTGGAGCGCCATGCCTCGCCAGGTGTCCTGGTGGTCAGCTGGCTCCCTGTGACCATTGACTCAGCTGGGTCCTCCAACGGAGTCCAGGTCACCGGTTATGCTGTGTATGCAGATGGGCTCAAGGTTTGCGAGGTCGCTGATGCCACTGCTGGGAGCACCCTATTGAAATTCTCCCAGCTACAGGTGCCCCTAACGTGGCAGAAGGTCTCAGTGAGAACCATGTCACTCTGTGGCGAGTCCCTGGATTCAGTGCCGGCTCAGATCCCTGAGGACTGCTTCACGTATCATCGATGGCCAGAGACTCCTCCCTTTAGCTACATTTGTGGCGACCCATCCACCTACAGAGTCACCTTCCCTGTCTGCCCCGAGAAGCTGGCACTGGCTTCTCTGAGTGCCAAGGCCAGCCCCCACAACCCTGGAAGCTGTGGGGAGCCCCAGGCTAAGTTTCTAGAAGCATTCCTTGAAGAACCCCTGAGAAGGCAATCCCCGGTGTCCAATCTGGGCTCAGAAGGAGCATGTTCAAGTTCAGGGGCTGGCAGCCAAGCTCAGGAGCTTGCAGAGGCCTGGGAGGGCTGTAGAAAGGACCTGCTTTTTCAGAAGAGTCCCCAGAACCATAGGCTACCTTCGCTTAGTGACCAGCCTGGGGAGAAGGAAAATTGCTGCCAGCGCATGGGCACCAGCAAAAGCCCTATGCCAGGATTCATCCATCTACCCACTGAGTGTGGGGCCAGGAAGGAACCGTGTCAGGAAAAGGCTGCCTTTGAGAGGGTCCTTAGGCAAAAGCAAGATGCCCAAGGGCTCACACCTCCCCAGCTGGGCACCAGCCAACAGTATGAATCTGACTTCCATAACATTTGGGAGGAGAAGCAGGAGGCACTATGCTTGGATCTGTGGGGCACAGAGAGGCAAGAGGAGAGGAGGGAGCCCAGGCCCCAGAGCAGACAAGGAAAGGCTCTGGGGGCCAAGAGAGAGTGCCAGCTGCATGAGTCCCGCTTGACACTGTGTCCAGCTCCATCCAACAAAGTCATCAAGATACCCAGTGGTGGCCCCCAACATCTGGGGACAGGGGCCAACACTCCAGCCAGGGTCTGTGTAGCCCTCTCTGATTACAATCCCCTGGTGATGTCTGCCAACCCCAAGGCTGCAGAAGAGGAGTTGGACTTCCAGAAAGGGCAGTTGCTAAGAGTGTGGAGCTCTCAAGACACCCACGGCTTCCACCTCGGTGAGTGCAACGGGCAAGTGGGCAATACCCCTGGGCACCTAGTGGCTGAGATGGAGGTGAGCACAGAGCAGACTGACAGGAGGTGGCATTTGCCGGCCCAAGGACACCTGCCGTCTATGGCCCACCTTGAGGACCTTCAGGGGCTCACCATCCCCCAGGGTTCCTCCCCGGTGCTCCAACAGAACTCCAAGAGACCCCCACTGTGGACTCCAAAGACCATGATAGCAGCTCTGGACTATGATCCCAGGGATGGGCAAACAGGGGGCCAGGCGAAGGGCAGGCTGGCGCTGAGGGCAGGAGATGTAGTCACGGTTCACGGGCCTATGGATAAACAGGGACTCTATTATGGAGAGTCGGGTGGCCACAGGGGTCTGGTCCCGGCCCACCTGCTGGATCACATGTCCTTCCATGGACACTGAGCAGCATCCTTGCCCAGGTAGTGGCCTCTGGCTGCTCACACCCTGCCAGAGGAGAAGCAAGCTTGCAGACCCTCACACCAGCACCCCTCCTCGCCACCATAGGTAGCATGTGCTCCAAGCGCCACCATGTTAAGCTGATGGTAGTCCCTAAGTGTCTCCAAGGCTCTGAAAGTAGCGGACTTAAGCCTGAGTTATTTTCAAAAGAAAACAAAAAGCCAACCCCTGAGAGTTTGAGACGCTGTTTCAAAGCTGCTGATCACTGTGGCAGGTATTTGGAGAAGTGCCTTTTTCTGTGGCCAATGTGTGTTTTCTCTAGGAGGTTAAGGTTATCCATCC
Source organism: Sapajus apella (assembly GCF_009761245.1). Classification (NCBI taxonomy): domain Eukaryota; kingdom Metazoa; phylum Chordata; class Mammalia; order Primates; family Cebidae; genus Sapajus; species Sapajus apella. Next base: position 607,872 of record NW_022437169.1, on the reverse strand, counting down.
ATTGTCTTGCATGAAAGTCTCAAGAAAAGTCTACATCTTAAAAAAAAAAAAAAAAAAAAAAAAGGAATCAGAATGTTATTTTTTGGATGTGAGGGTGACCTGGCTGCAACATCTGTCACCCCATTGATCACCAGGGTTGATTTGGCTGATCTGGCTGACTAGGCGGCTATCCCCTTCCTCCCTCACCGCGCCAAGTGTGTCCCTCCTGAATCTGTGCACTCGGTGGAAAAGGATGACCATCCCCAGTAGAGGAGGACCAGTCTTCAGTCGAGGGTATTTGAGTAGCTGCACACTCCTGCTAGAGCCTCCAAACAAGCTCTCAGAGTTTTTTCGGTCTTACGTTCAACCCCTCATTAAAACGTTCATAGAGAAAACACATTTTAGAAGTTGAAGCACCACCTAGGAAAACATGAGCCTGGCTTTCCTCCCTCTCGGTTCTGTGCAGTGGGTCTGCAAAGGCTGCAGAAATGTTTCCCTGGCCAAGGAATGGAGGGAACACCCTTCTGCTTTCTTTTTCTTTCCCGGCTGCAGTCTATTCCCAGAACACAATTCATCATGTGGTTCCCAGAACTCAAATTGTGCAGTGGCCATGTCATCATTGGCTGGGGCTCACAGTCACAGCAGCAGAGGCCTCCCTAAACCTCCCTCTCCTCTAGACTCACCCACTGTCCCCTGCTCCTCATGCCCTCATGCTGGGTCCCCTTGCCTCACTACCCTTGCCATGATTTCATAATCCTCTCAGGCTCTGGGCAAGCAGCGCTGCCCACGGTGGGACCTGATCATATAAGAAAAATACTGCAGGCTCATCTGGGGGCTGCACTGGGGACCTGAGAACACCTTATCCTACTATACCTGCTGCACCTCATCTGATACCAGCCTCTCTGCTTTGCCCAGCGTCCATAAGCCCTGCATGCTTATTCTTTAAGCCCAGCCTGGCTCAGGGTGTGCCAGTCTGGCTGCAGAGGATCCTGCTAAGAGCCAGGACTGAGGAGCAGGGCCCAAAAGACTCCTCTGGGCCACATCTTCCCCGAGGGCATCCCTGCAGGGAGGCTGTGTGCTGCTGAGCCCTTTGTGAAGGATGGGTAGTCAGCTGAGGATCTTGCTTCAGATAGCTTTCACAGCTCACCACTTTCCTGAGTCAATTCCTGAGGGATCACCTTGGGAGGGCATTTCTTTTCCTTTTTTTGAGACAGAGTCTTGCTCTGTTGCCCAGTCTGGAGTGCAGTGGCACAATCACAGCTCACTGCAGCCTTGAGCTCCAGGGCTCAAATGATTCTCTCACCTCAGCCTCCCAAGTAGCTGGGACTACTGACGTGCACCACCATGCCTGGCTCATTTGGTCTGTGTGTAGAGACAGGATCTCACAATGTCACCCAGGCTGGTCTCAAGCTCCTGGGCTCAAGCAATCCACCTGCCTCAGCCTCCCAAAGTGCTGGGATTACAGGCCTGAGCCACCACACCTGGTGCCTGGTTAATTTTTACATTTTTCTGTAGAGATGGGGTCGCACTATCTTGCCCAGGCTGGTCTGGAACTCCTGAGCTCAAGTGATTCTCCTGCCTTGATCTTCCAAAGTGCTGGGATTACAGGCATAAGCCACTGCACACAGTGAGCATTTCTTTATTTGCCCCATT
>NW_022437169.1:597617-606140 GCF_009761245.1 Sapajus apella | reverse complement strand
TCTTGTTGCCCAGGCTGGAGTGCAATGAGGTGATCTCAGCTCACCACAACCTCCACCTCCCGGGTTCAAGCGATTCTCCTGCCTCAGCCTCCCTAGAAGCTGGAATTACAGGCATGAGCCACCATGCCCGGCCTATTTGCCCCATTTTACAGAAGAGCCTCCTAAGGCGCAGAGGCACCTCCTCATCTAAGGTCACATCATGGCTCAAAGTCACGTCCTCCATAATCTTCCCAGGCTGCCCCTCTGGAAGGAAGGGAATGAGGAGTGGTCTTTATCCTTCTTCTCTTTGATGTCTTTTTGTTTCCCCATGTCCAACAACGCTGTCAGAGGAAAGACACTTCCAGAATACACAGGTAAAAAAAAAAAAAAAAGACAGAGAAAATAAGGAAAGGACACTGCCTTCCCCGCTGTCATCGGAAATGACCAGAAGCACCTGGGGTAGGAGGACGGGAGCCACTAACTGGTTCCATGGCAAGTTGATGAACTGGGGCCACTGGGTTCTACCATGCTGTCCCTTGGGCTAAAGGGACAGGGAAGGCGCAGGCCTGAGGGCCATCTCAACCTAACACACTTACTGCCACCTTATCCTCAAAGAATACACAAGATGGTCGGGTGCGGTGCCTCACGCCTGTAATCCCATTAGTTTGGGAGGCTGAGGCGGTTGGATCACCTGAGGTCAGGAGTTCAAGACCAACTTGGCTAACATGGCAAAACCCCCTCTCTACTAAAAATACAAAAATACAAAACCCTGCCTCTACTAAAAATACAAAATTAGGCCGCACATGGTGGTTCATGCCTGTAATCCCAGCACTTTGGGAGGACAAGGCAGGCAGATCACTTACAGTCAGAAGTTCAAGACCAGTTTGGGCAACATGGTGAAACCCCTGTCTCTACTAAAAATACAAAAAATTAGCTGGGCGTGGTGGCACGTGCCTGTAGTCCCAGCTACTCAGGAGGCTGAGGCAAGAGAATCGCTTGAATCTGAGAGGCAGAGGTTGCAGTGAGCTCAGATTTTGCTACTGCACCCCAGCCTGGGCGACAGAGCGAGCGTCTGCCTCAAAATAAATAAATAAAAATAATAAAAATACAAAATTAGCCAGGAATGGTGCCAAACGCCTATAATCCCAGCTACTAGGGAGGCTGAGGCAGGAGAATCACTTAAACCTGGGAGGTAGAGGTTGCAGGGAGCCGAAATCATTCTACTGCACTCCAGCTTGGGCAACAAGAGGGAAACTCTGTCTTGAAAAAAACAAATAAAAGCTGGGCATGGTGGCTCACGCCTGTAATCCAAGCACTTTGGAGGCCAAGGTGGGCAGATCACCTGAGGTCAGGAGTTCAAGACCAACTTGACCAACATGGTGAAACCCGGTCTTAAAAAAAAAAAAAAGAAAAATAAATAAATAAGCTCTTAGGCCAGGCACAGTGGCTCATACCTGTAATCCCAGCACTTTGGGAGGCTGAGGCAGGTGGTCACCTGAGGTCAGGAATTTGAGACCAGCCTGGCTAACATGGTGAAACCCCATCTCTACTAAAAATACAAAATTAGGCCAGGTGTGAAGGCTCACACCTGTAATCCTATCACTTTGGGAGGCCAAGGTGGGTGGATTACCTGAGGTCAGGAGTTCAAGATCAGCCTGACCAACATGGTGAAACCCCGTCACTACTAAAAATACAAAAAAATTAGCCAGGCATGGTGGCAACAACCTGTAATACCATCTATTCGGGAGGCTAAGGCAGGACAATCACTTGAAACCACAAGGCAGAGGTTGCAGTGAGCCGAGGTCACACCATTGCACTCCAGCCTGGGCGACAAAAGCAAAATTCCATCTCAATAATAATCATAATAATAAAATAAATAATTAAGCTCCCAGTTGAACTCCTGAACCAGGTAAAGAATAAATGACGGCCTGGCGCGGTGGCTCATGCCTGGAATCCTAGCACTTTGGGAGGCCGAGGTGGATGGATCACCTGAGGTCAGGAGTTCAAGACCAGCCTGGCCATCATGGTGAAACCCCATCTTAAAAAAAAAAAAAAAAAAAAGAATAAATGACAGGCTGGATACAGTGACTCATGCCTATAATCCCAGCATGATTTGGGAGGCTGTGGCAGGCAGATCACTTGAGGCCAGACTGGCCAACATGGTGAAACCCCATCTCTACTAAAAATACAAAAATTAGCCTGGTGTGGTGGTACACACCTGTAATCCTAGCTACTCTGGAGACTGAGGCATGAAAATTGCTTGAACCCAGGAGGTGGAGGTTGCTGTGAGCCAAGATCACACCACTACACTCTGGCCTGGGTGACAGAATGAGGCTCTGTCTCAAAAGAATTTTTTTTTTTTTTTTTAAGAAGAATGAATGTCAATGGCTCATGCTTGTAATCTCAGCACTTTGGGAGGGGAGGCAAGTGGATCACTTGAGGACAGGAATTCAAGATCAGCCTGGGCAACATAGAAAAAGCCTGCATCTACTAAAAATACAAAAATTAGGGCAGGTGCAGTGGCTCACGTCTATAATCCCAGCACTTTGGGAGGCTGAGGCAGGCAGATCACAAGGTCAGTAGTTCGAGACCAGCCTGACCAACATGGTGAAATCCCATCTCTCCTAAAGATACAAAAATTAGCTGGATATGGTGGCATGTGCCTGTAATCCCAGCTACTAGGGAGGCTGAGGCAGGAGAATCACTTGAAACCGAGAGATAGAGGTTGCAGTGAGCCAAGATTGTGCCACTGTACTCCAGCCTGGCGATAGAGACAACGTCTCAAAAAAAAAAAAAAAAAATTGGCCTGGCATAGTGGTTCACACCTGTGGTCTCAGGTACTCAGGAAGCTGAGGTGGGAGAATAGCTTGAGCCTGGGAAGCAGTGGTTTTAGTGAGCCAAGATTGAGCCACTACACTCCAGTCTGGGTGACAGAGTGAGACCCTGTCTCAAAAGAAAAATAAAGTCCGGACGTGGTGGCTCACGCCTGTAATCCCAGCACTTTGGAAGGCCAAGGGGGGTGGATCACCTGAGGTTGGGAGTTTGAGACCAGCCTGACCAACATGAAGAAACCATGTCTCTACTAAAAATACAAAAAATTAGCCAAGCATGGTGGTGCATGCCTGTAATCCCAGCTACACAGGAGGCTGAGATAGAAGAATCGCTTGAACCCAGGAGGCAGAGGCTGTGGTGAGCCGAGATTGTGCCATTGCACTTCAGGCTGGGCAATAAGAGTGAAACTCTGTCTCAAAAAAAAAGGCACCCTTAGGGAATCGCAGCTTAGGTGCAGTCATGGCCAAGTTCAAGAACCATACCACACACAACCAGTCCCGAAAATGACATAGAAATGGTATCAAGAAACCCAGATCGGGCCGGGCGCGGTGGCTCAAGCCTGTAATCCCAGCACTTTGGGAGGCCGAGGCGGGTGGATCACAAGGTCAAGAGATCGAGACCATCCTGGTCAACATGGTGAAACCCCGTCTCTACTAAAAATACAAAAAATTAGCTGGGCATGGTGGCACGTGCCTGTAATCCCAGCTACTCAGGAGGCTGAGGCAGGAGAATTGCCTGAACCCAGGAGGCGGAGGTTGCGGTGAGCCGAGATCGCGCCATTGCACTCCAGCCTGGGTAACAAGAGCGAAACTCCGTCTCAAAAAAAAAAAAAAAAAAAAAGAAACCCAGATCACAAAGATGACTTTCTTAAGGGGGTGGACCCCAAGTTCCTGAGGAACAAGTTCACCTTGCCAAGAAGCACCACAAGAAGGCCTAAAGCCAAGACCATGAGTGCAGGTGACGAGGCCATCAAGGCCCTTGTAAAGCCCAAGGAGGTTAGGCCCAAGATCCCAAAGGGTGTCAGCCTCAAGCTCGATCGGCTTGCCTACATTGCCCACCCCGAGCTTGGGAAGTGTGCTCATGCCCCACATTGCCAAGGGGCTCAGGCTCTGCTGGCCAAAGGCCAAGGCCAAGGATCAAATCAAGGCCAGGTTGCAGCTTCAGCTGCAGTTCCAGCTCAGGCTCCCGAAGGTGCCCAGGCCCCTACAAAGTCTTCAGAGTAGGTATCTCTGTCTGCCAATGTGAGGACAGAAGGACTGGTGCGACCCCCTCCCCACCCCCGGGCTGACATCTGCATGGGGCTGGGATCCTCCTGTGCTGTTTGTACAAATAAATCTGAGGCAAGAGAAAAGAAAAAAAGAAAAGAAATGACAATGTAGGCTGGGTGCGGTGGCTCATGCCTGTAATCCCAGCAGTCGGATCACCTGCGGTCAGGAGTTCAAGACCAGCCTGGCCAACAGGGTGAAACCCCATCTCTACTAAAAATACAAAATTAGCCAGGCATGGGGGCGGGCACCTGTAATCCCAGCTACTCCGGAGGCTGAGGTAAGACAATTGCTTGAACCTGGGAGGGGGAGGTTGCAGTGAGCTGACATAGTGCCACTGCGCTCCAGCCTCAGTGACAGAGCAACACTCCCTCTCAAAAAAAAAAAAAATAAATGAATGACAACGTAAAGGCAAATTCTGTTTATAGCAATATCATAATAGGACATTGATTTATTACAGTGTGGTTGTCATAATTAAGTTTACAATAGAGTGTTCTTGGGCGAAACCCAGACAAACTAAAATCATAGACTGCTTACAAACCAGAAAGATGGGTTACTAGCAGTTGTTAGCTTACTAGTGAAAACCCAAATAGGTAAGGCTTTTTCTGGCAGTGGGTCTCTGCTTAGTGAGGACCTGGGCACTCGCATTTTGAGTCTTGGTATGTTTTTCTATCTCAAAGGGTGGAGTGGATCCCCAACTTTTTCAGTTCTTCCACCTGATCCCTATTCTGTTATGGCACAATTGTAGCTCACTGCAGCCTCAACCTCCGGGACTCAAACAATCCTCCCAACTCAGCCTCCTGAGTAGCTAGAGGCACTTCAGTTACAGGCCCGTGCTACCACACCCAGCTAATGTGTGTGTGCCTGTGTGTGTGTGTGTGTGTGTGTGTGTGTGTGTGTGTGTGTGTAGAGACAAGGCAGTCTCACTATGTTGCCTAGCTTGGCTCCAACTCCTGGCCTCAAGCCATCCTCTTGCCTCTGCTCCCATGGAATAGTCTGTTTTTTTGAGACAGAGTCTCACTCTGTCACCCAGGCTGGAGTGCGGTGGCACGATCTCAGCTCACCGCAACCTCCGCCTCCTGGGTTCAAGCAATTCTCCTGCCTCAGCCTCCTGAGTAGCTGAGATTACAAGCCTGTGCCACCACACCCGGCTATTTTGTATTTTTAGTAGAGTTGAGGTTTCACTGTGTTAGCCAGGAGGGTTTTGATCTCCTGACCTTGTGATCCGCCCGCCTCGGCCTCCCAAAGTGCTGGGATTATAGGCATGAGCCACCGTGTGCGGCCAATTTTTTATATTTTAATAGAGATGGTGTTTCGCTATGTTGGCCAGGCTGGTTTCAAACTTTTGACCTCAGATGATTTACCTGCCTTGCTCCCAAATTGCTGGGATTGCAAGTGTGAGCCACCGCTCCCGGGCTGTGGAATAGGCTTGAATGCCTTGTCTAGCTAGGTAGGGATCATCGAGCATGTTGTATGCAGGGTAGACTGCAGCTGCAGGACCTGCATGAGGGTGTTGCTGAAGACGCAGGGGAGTTGCCCCAGCGTCCTTGAGAAAGACTACCACCTTATACTTCAATAGAGTGTGCAGCTGCTCCATAGAGCCTGCCACTCCACAGGCTGCCACCACTGGTGCCACACTCCCAGCAAAGCAGAGCCCCTGCTGCTCTGCCCAGAGACCTGCTCAATCCTGCTCACTCACTGGAGCCCTTGATGGCCTGGAACCTTGGCTGGCAAGTCCTTGGCTTCTTTTCCTTAGCATAATGTCCTTGAGGTTCATCCATGTTCTAGCATGTGTCAGAATTTTCTTCTTTTCAAAAAGAATTGTTTGGCCAGGCACGGTGGCTCAGGCCTATAATCCAAGCACTTTGGAGGCCAAGGCGTGTGGATCACCTGAGGTCAGGAGTTCAAGACCAGCCTGACCAATGTGGTGAAACCCCGTCTTAAAAAAAAACAACTAAATTAAATTTAAAAAAAGAATTGTTTAAGGCCAGAGTGGTGGCACAAACCTGTAGTCCCAGCAATTTGGAAGGCCAAGGTGGTCAGATGGCTTGAGCCAAGGAGTTGGAGACCAGCCTAGGTAATATGGCGAAACCTCTTCTTCTTCTTCTTATTATTATTACTATTATTATCATTTGAGACAGAGTCTTGCTCTGTCACCCAGGCTGGAGTGCAGTGGCATGATCTGGGCTCACTGAAACCTCTGCTTCCTGGGTTCAAGTAAGTCTCCTGATTCAGCCTCCCGAGTAGCTGGGATTATCAGCACCCATCACAACACTTGGCTAATATTTTTGTATTTTTAGTACAGACGGGGTTTCACCATGTTGCCCAGGCTGGTCTTGAACTTCTGAGCTTAGGCAATCCGCCCACCTCGGCCTCCCAAAGTGCGGGGATTACAGGCGTGAGCCACCACACCCGGCCCCTTATTATTACTTTTTAAGAGACTGGGGCCTCACTATATTTATTAGGCTTGTCTCAAACTCCTGGCCTCAAGAGATCCATCCGCCTCAGCCTCCCAAAGTGCTGGGATTACAGGCATGAGCCACCGCTGCTGGCTCCTCCACTTTTTGGTTTCAAGTGATTCTTGTGCCTTGGCTTCCAGAGTAGCTGGGATTATAAACATGCGCCAGTGCTACCACATCTAGCTAATTTTTGTATTTTTAGTAGAGAGGGGGTTTTCCCACGCTGCCTAGGCTGGACTCCAACTCCTGGCCTCAAGTAATCCACCTGCCTCAGCCTCCCAAAGTGCTGGGATTATAGGTGCAAGCCACCACACCTGGCCTTCTTCCTTTTTGGCTGATTAATAGACCATCGTGTGGATATAACGCATTTTGTTTATCCATTCATCTGTCAATGAACACTTCACTTATTTCTACCTTTTAGCTATTGTGAATAATATCACTGGTCTTCTTTACACTTTTTCAATGCACTAGATCCTTGCTGAAGCCGCAGCCAAGAAAGGGAGTCTGAGCATAGTGAGCCACAAGACAGCTCCTTCTGCAGAGAGGACAGCCTGGGGCCTCTTGGGTCAGGGGCAACAAGCTTGGAGGTTGACAAGCTGCTGTCTGACTGAGAAGTGGGGACAAGTATGCTTCCCACACACTGAGGGAGCAATGACAAACTAGCAAGAGAATAGAAACTTTAATTAATGCACTCTCAGGCTGGGCATGGTGGTGCACACCTGTAATCCCAGCACTTTGGAAGGCTGAGGTGAACCACTGTGCCCTGTCTGTTTTGTTTTTTGAGACAGAATATGGCTGTCACCAGTCTGGAATGCAGTAGCATGATCATAGCCTCACATTCCCGGGGCCCAATGATCCTCCCACGTCAGCCTCCCGAGTAACTGGGATTACAGGTGCATGTCACCACGACCAGCTAATCTTTTTTTTGAGACAGAGTCTGCTCTGTTGGACAGGCTGGAGTGCACGGTCTTGGCTCACTGAAACCTCCATCTCCCGGGCTCAAGCAATCCTCCTGCCTCAGCCTCCTGCGTAGCTGGAATTACAGGCATGCGCCACCACGCCCAGCTAATTTTTGTATTTTTAGTAGAAATGGGGTTTCACCATGTTGGCCAGCCTAGTCTCGAACTCCTGACCTCAGGTAATCTGCCAGCCTCAGCCTCCCAAAGTGCTGGGATTACAGGCATAAGCTACCACGCCCAGCAATTTTTTTGTAGAGACGGAATTTTGCCATGTTGTCCCAGCTGGTCTCAAATTCCTGGGCTCAAGTGTTCCGCCCACCTTAGCCTCCCTACAGGCATGAGCCACTATGCCTAGCCCCCAGCTAATTTCTACATTTTTTGTAAAGACAAGGCCTTGCTATGTTGTCCAGGCAGATCTCAAACTCCTGGCCTCAAGTGATCCTCCTGCTCTGCTCGGCCTTTCAAACCACTAGGATTATAGGTGTGAGCCACCACTTCCCGCCTAGCCTGTTCCATCACTTTTTACTTAATTTCACAAGTTTCCCTGACCCTGGTCATTGCCTCAAATCAGCTTTTTTTTTCTGACTGCTGCACTGTAGTCTTTGTCAGAGCTATGAAGGGGCACCCCCACTCTTCACTCCAGCCCCCGCCTGTTTTGTTTTTCTCCAGAACCCTCATCACCCCGCAGCATGGTGCCTAGGTTTTATTTTATTTGACTTTATTTTTTTGAGACAGAGTCTCACTCTGTCGCTTAGGCTGGAGAGGCTGGAGTGCAGTGGCGTGATCTCTGCTCACTGCAACCTCTGCCTCCCAGGTTCAAGCAGTTCTCCTGCCTCAGCCCCCTGAGTAGCTGGGACTACAGGCGTGTGCCACCAAACCCAGCTAAATTTTTTTATTTTTTAGTAGAGACGGGGTTTCGCCATGTTGGCCAGGCTAGTTTCAAATTCCTGACCTCATGATCTGCCCGCCTTGGCCTCCCGAGGTGCTGGGATTATAGGCGTGAGCCACCACGCCTGGCCCTTATTTATT
>NW_022437169.1:597066-597517 GCF_009761245.1 Sapajus apella | reverse complement strand
ATTTATTTTTTTTTTTGAGACGGAGTCTCGCTCTTGTTACCCAGGCTGGAGTGCAATGGCGTGATCTCGGCTCACCGCAGCCTCCGCCTCCTGGGTTCAGGCAATTCTCCTGCCTCAGCCTCCTGAGTAGCTGGGATTACAGGCACAGGCCACCATGCCCAGCTGAATTTTTGTATTTTTAGTAGAGACGGGGTTTCACCATGTTGACGAGGATGGTCTTGATCTCTTGACCTCCTGATCCACCCGCCTCAGCCTCCCAAAGTGCTGGGATTACAGGCTTGAGCCACCGCACCCGGCCAATTTTTTAAATTTTTTTGAAAGGGAGGGGTGAGGGGGCAAAGACCTATTTATTTATTTTAAGAGGGGCATTTGAGAGTTGTTCTTGGCCGGGCGTGGTGGCTCACGCCTGTAATCCAAGCACTTTGGAGGCCAAGGCGGGTGGATCACCTAA
>NW_022437169.1:595335-596966 GCF_009761245.1 Sapajus apella | reverse complement strand
GCAATTCTCCTGCCTCAGCCTCCTGAGTAGCTGGGATTACAGGCACAGGCCACCATGCCCAGCTGAATTTTTGTATTTTTAGTAGAGACGGGGTTTCACCATGTTGACGAGGATGGTCTTGATCTCTTGACCTCCTGATCCACCCGCCTCAGCCTCCCAAAGTGCTGGGATTACAGGCTTGAGCCACCGCGCCCGGCCAATTTTTTAAATTTTTTTGAAAGGGAGGGGTGAGGGGGCAAAGACCTATTTATTTATTTTAAGAGGGGCATTTGAGAGTTGTTCTCGGCCGGGCGTGGTGGCTCACGCCTGTAATCCAAGCACTTTGGAGGCCAAGGCGGGTGGATCACCTGAGGTCGGGAGTTCAAAACCAGCCTGACCAACATGGTGAAACCCCGTGTTAAAAAACAAACAAACAAACAAAAAAAGACAAGGTCTCACTCTGTCACCCAGGCTGGAGTGCAGTGACGAAACCACAGTTCACTGCAGCCTCGACTTCCTGGGCTGTTGATCCTCCCACCTCAACCTCCCAAGTAGCTGGGACTGCAGGCATGCGCCACCATGCCTGGCTAATTTTTGTATTTTCTGTAGAGACAGGGTTTCACCACGTTGCCCAGGCTGGTCTTGAATTCCTGAGCTCAAGCAATCTGCCCACCTTGGCCTCCCAAGTGCTAGGATTACAGGCGTAAGCCACCATGCCTGGTCAATGGAGTGTTTTGGGAAGCTCTGGGAGCAGCGGCACAGGAAAGAGGAAAGGGACTGGGGACACGTGCCAATCCATCAGCTGGTGTGGACCCCTCCCTTGGGAGGCTTACAGGGCCTGGGAAGAGGACCTCATGCTGCCGCCAGGGGGCAGCCTGCGTGCACCTAAGGGTCATTTCCCCAGGGACTGCATACCTGGCAGAGCTGTCTGGTTCACACCTGCCTACCCAGTGTCAGGGGGAGCAGGAAATACTGTATGTTTAACTGAGCAGGCCTGGAATCCACACCCCACTGGCTAGCCCCGTCGTCTCCCTCCCTTCCCCCCAGAGCACCCTAGGCAGCCCACGCCCCACATACCAAGAGGGGGGCTGACCTTCCAGGGGAGCAGGGACCAGTATCAGGCCTGGTCATTCTGACGCCCAGCCACAGAAAATCTCCTCCTTCACCACTCTGGCAGCCCTGCTCCCTAAATCCTCAACTTCAAAGGCCATGGGCAGTTTTAAAGAAGCATAAAGCTGGAGACGCAGGGCCATAGAGCCATTGGGCTCCAAAACCCAGTCACTGAATCCAAATGCCAGCCTGCTCAGAGATAGCTGCAAGGACTCTCTGAGCCTCAGTTTCCCAGACTGTGGCAGAACTGGGTTTGTTCTGCAGATCAGGTGTGCAGAGCACTTGGCCAGGTGTCAGGACCCAGAGAGAGACCCAGACAGCTGATGAGAAGCTGGGCGTCATGACTTGTGCCTGTAATACCAGCTATGGGGGAGGCAGAGGGAGGAGGATTACTTGAGACCAGGAGCTTGAGACAAGCCTGGGCAATATAGCGAGACTCTATCACTACAAAAACATTTATTTATTTATTTATTTATTTATTTATTTATTTATTTATTTTTTGAGACGGAGTTTCGCTCTTGTTACCCAGGCTGGAGTGCAAT
>NW_022437169.1:585159-590335 GCF_009761245.1 Sapajus apella | reverse complement strand
GAGGCAGGAGAATTGCCTGAACCCAGGAGGCGGAGGTTGCGGTGAGCCGAGATCGCGCCATTGCACTCCAGCCTGGGTAACAAGAGCGAAACTCCGTCTCAAAAAAAAAATAAATAAATAAATAAATAAATAAATAAAATAAAATAAAAAATAAAAAAAATAAAATTAAAAAGAAAGAAAGAGATAAATAAATAAATAGAGGTGGGGTTTCACCGTGTTGGCCAGGCTGGTCTCAAACTCCCCTCAGGTGATCCTCCCGCCTCGGTCTCCCAAAGTGCTGGGATTGCAGGCGTGTAAATTACATGCCCGGCCGCCTGGCTAACTTTTATATTTTTGTAGACACAGGGTTTCACCATGTTGGCCAGTATGGTCTTGAACTCCTGACCAAAAGTGATCTGCCTACCTTGGCCCCCCAAAGAGCTGGGATTGCAAGCGCAAGCCACCACGCCAGGTGCTTTCTTTATTTTAGATACAGGGTCTCACTCTGTTGCCCAGGCTGGAGTACAGTGGTGCCATCATAGCTCACTGCAGCCTCAACCTCTCCAGGCTCAAGTAGTCCCTCTACCTCAGTCTCCCAAGTAGCTGGGACTACAGGTGCCACCGCCATGCCTGGCGAATTTTCTTTTTTTTCTTTTTTTTTTTTTTGAGACGGGTTCTCGCTCTGTCACCCAGGCTGGGGTTACAGTGGTGTGATCTCGGCTCACAGCAACCTCCGCCTCTGGGGTTCAGGTGATTCTCCTGCCTCAGCCCCCCAATAGCTGAGACTATAGGCACGCGCCATCATGCCTGGCTAATTTTTTGTATTTTTAGTAGAGACAGGGTTTCACCATGTTGGCCAGGCTGGTCTCGAACTTCTGACTTCAGGTGATCCACCCGCCTCAGCCTCCCAAAGTGCTAGGATTATAGGCATGAGCCACTGCGCCCGGCCTAATTTTCTTTTTTAAAAATTTTTTGGGGCCAGGTGTGGTGGCCCGTAATCCAAGCACTTTGGAGGCCAAGGAGGGCAGATCACCTGAGGTTGGGAGTTCAGGACTAGCCTGACCAACATGGTGAAACCTCATCTTAAAAAAATAAAAATAGGCCGGGCAGTGGCTCAAGCCTGTAATCCCAGCACTTTGGGAGGCCGAGGCAGGTGGATCACGAGGTCAAGAGATCGAGACCATCCTGGTCAACATGGTGAAACCCCGTCTCTACTAAAAATACAAAACATTAGCTGGGTATGGTGGCACGTGCCTGTAATGTAATCCCAGCTACTCAGGAGGCTGAGGCAGGAGAATTGCCTGAACCCAGGAGGCGGAGGTTGCGGTGAGCCGAGATCGCGCCATTGCACTCCAGCCTGGGTAACAAGAGTGAAACTCCGTCTCGGAAAAAAAAAAAAAAAAAAAAAAAAAAAATTTTGGTTTTTGGAGCGACAAGATCTCCCTAGGTCGTCCAGGCTGGTCTGGGCCTCCTGCCTCAGCCTCCCAAAGTGTTGGGATTACAGGTGTGAGCCACTGCACACAGGCCGTCCCTTTGGCTACAGGAGGCAACCCAGAGCCCCAAGGAGGTTCTTGGTGCCTCACGAACCCCGTTCCTCAGCCCAGATTGAGGAGGGGATGTGTTTTCTCCACTCCTGTCCCACCCCCAAACTGCTAGAGAGAAACCTCCATAGGTAAATTCATTGCCTCACCTTGCCTCTACCTCTGGCCCTGCGGTACTCTCTCTGTCCACTTGTCCCCCACTCCTCCATCCACTGAGGCTCTGCTGACCTTCTGCCTTCTCCATCCTGTAACTATCTGACATTCACACAAGCCAATTTAAAGCAGATATAGCTCTTAGTCCCCATTTCACAGGTAGGAAAACTGAGGTCCATAGAAATCAGTTCTAGGGCATCTGGCCAGTTAGTGGCACAGCCAAGATTTGGTTCCTGGTTCAACTGTCTCCCCATGGGCTTTACCCAGAAACAGGCCTGCTGGCCCTTGTCTCCACCCATCACAGAAGAACAACTGGGTCCCCTCCTTCACCCGTCCATTCACTCAGGGCAGGTACTGGCCAGGCACTGGGGCCATGGCATCCTACACACAGAGCCCAGAACAGACCCTGCCAGTCTAATAGCAGAAACAACTCTGAGATCAAACAGCATGTGACAGATTAATCAGGAGCAGGAGACCCAGGACCTGGAAGAGAGGGAACAATGAGTTCGCAAACTGCCTCAAGCAGAGGGCAGGCAAAGCTCTCCAAGATAGTGGAGCTGGCTGGGTGCAGTGTCTCACGCCTGTAATCTCGGCACTTTGGGAGGCTGAGGCAGGCAAATCACCTGAGGTCAGGAGTTCAAGACCAGCCTGAGACCAACATGGTGAAACCCCGTCTCTACTAAAAATACAAAAGTTAGGCTGGGCGCGGTGGCTCAAGCCTGTAATCCCAGCACTTTGGGAGGCCGAGGCGGGTGGATCACAAGGTCAAGAGATCGAGACCATCCTGGTCAACATGGTGAAACCCCGTCTCTACTAAAAATACAAAAAATTAGCTGGGCATGGTGGCGCGTGCCTGTAATCCCAGCTACTCAGGAGGCTGAGGCAGGAGAATTGCCTGAACCCAGGAGGTGGAGGTTGCGGTGAGCCGAGATCGCGCCATTGCACTCCAGCCTGGGTAACAAGAGCGAAACTCTGTCTCAAAAAAAAAAAAAAAAAAATACAAAAGTTAGCCAGGCATGGTGGCACACACCTGTAATCCCAGCTACTCGGGAGGCTGAGGTAGGAGAATCATTTGAAACGAGGAGGCAGACGTTGCAGTAAGTGGAGATCATGCCACTGCACTTCAGCCTGGGTGACAGCACAAGACTCCATCTCAAAAAAATTAAAAATAAAAAAAATAGCTGAGGATAGTGGTGCATACCTGTAGTCCCAGCTGCTTGGGAGACTGGGACAGGAGGATCCCTTGAGCCCATGAGTTCAAGGCTGCAGTGAGTTATGATTGTGCCACTGCACTCCAGCCTGGGCAGCAGAGTGAGATCCTGCATGTAAAAAAACTGCTAAGAATACAAATTAAAAAGAGAGAGCGGTCAGAGAAAACCACACCAGGAGTGACCTTAGAGCAGGCACTGAGGAACAGCATGGCAGGCAGGGGGAATGGCAAGGGCATAGCCCCTTCCTTGGCTCCTCAGACCAGGAAAGTAAGTTACCCTCTTTTTTTCCTTTTCTTTTTTTTTTGAGGTGGAGTCTCGTTCTATTGCCCAGGCTGGAGTGCAGTGGCAGGATCTCGGCTCACTGCAACCTCTGCCTCCCCAGTTCAAGTGACTCTCCTGCCTCAGCCTCCTGAGTAGCTGGGACTACACATGCCCGCCACCACACTGGGCTAATTTCTGTGTTTTTCGTACAGATGGGGTTTCACAATATTGGTCAGGCTGGTCTCAACTCCGGGCCTCGTGATCCACCCACCTCAGCCTCCCAAAGTGCTGGGATTATAGGCATGAGTCACCACACCTGGCCATCAGTTCCCCTCTTATGATCAGACAAAACAGCCTGCACCTTTTTGCCCAGCCCCAGCCCCCTTGTGGGTATTCCGTCAACTTCCCCTTGGTCTCTGGGCTTCTGAGGCCAGGGAACACATCTGTGCTGTTCACTAGCCCAGTGCCCACCTCATCATTGCTGTCAGCATTTGTTGGTTGAATGACAGTCCCATGAGTGGCCTCCCTTGGGTTCATGGTCCCTGGCTCTGTTTGGGGTGAAGGAGTGGTGACTTGACAGGGAAGTGTGTGGTGAGGAGGGGGACACCCACCACAGGCCGAGCCTTTGCTATAGGGAATATGTGTGCTGGGGGTGTATTCTTCAGATGGTGTTCCTAAGAGGGTGAACTGAGCTCATGCCAGTCTGAGGGGCTGGAGTCTGAGCTTAGCTATCTATGGACGTTGGGCAAGTGACTTAACCTCTCTAACTTTGGTTTTCTCATCTGTAAAATGGGGTAGCAGTAACAACACCCCTCTCCTAGGTGGTGATGAGAAACAGCAAGTGTAGGTGAGGAAAGTGCGTTGCCCACCCACAGAGTGAAAACTCAACATTGGGAGCCAATTAGCAACCAGAATTTGAGTGGGGATATTGCTCTTGCAAGAGGGATTCTACCTCCCAGTTACGGGATCTGCATAAGCTGCCTGAATGGCATTCCCTGTGACAAAAAAGTGAATGAATTTATATGGCTCCGAAGCAGAGGGAAGGGGGAGTTGGGAGGAAATTCATTCATTTATTCATTTGACTTTTTTTTTCTTTTTGGAGACTGGGTCTTGCCCTGTTACCATGGCTAGGCTGCAGTGATGTAATCTCAGCTCACTGCAGCCTTGACCTCCTGGACTCAAGCCATCCTTCCACCTCAGCCTCCTGAGTGGCTGGGACTTCAAGCAAGCACCACCACACCTGTTTTTTTCCTTTTTTGTGTTTTTAGGTTTTGCCATGTTGCCCAGGCTGGTCTCTAACTCCAGGGCTCAAGCGACCCACCTGCCTCAGCCTTCCAAAGTGCTTAGGATTGCAGGCATGAGCCACCCTGGCCTTTTCATTTGACTTTATTATTATTATTATTATTATTTAGACTCAGGGTCTCACTCTGTCTCCCAGGCTGGAGTGCGGTGGTGCAACCAGGCTTACTGCAGTATCAAATTACTGGGTTCAAAAGATCTGGCCGGGCGTGGTGGCTCACGCCTGTAATCCAAGCACTTTGGAGGCCAAGGCGGGTGGATCACCTGAGGTCAGAAGTTCAAGACTAGCCTGGCCAACATGGTGAAACCCCGTCTTAAAAAAAAAAAAAAAGGCCGGGTGCGGTGGCTCAAGCCTGTAATCCCACCACTTTGGGAGGCCGAGGCAGGTGGATCATGAGGTCAAGAGATCGAGACCATCCTGGTCAACATGGTGAAACCCCGTCTCTACTAAAAATACAAAAAATTAGCTGGGCATGGTGGCGCGTGCCTGTAATCCCAGCTATTCAGGAGGCTGAGGCAGGAGAATTGCCTGAACCCAGGAGGCGGAGGTTGCGGTGAGCCGAGATCGTGCCATTGCACTCCAGCCTGGGTAACAAAAGGGAAACTCCATCCCAAAAAAAAAAAAAAAAAAAAAAAAAAAAAAATCCTTCCACCTCAGCCTCCTAGGTAGCTAGGACTACAGGTGAATTCCACTATGCCTCCCAAAGAAACCCCGGAAGGGGGACAAAAGGG
>NW_022437169.1:581323-585059 GCF_009761245.1 Sapajus apella | reverse complement strand
TCAGCCTCCTAGGTAGCTAGGACTACAGGTGAATTCCACTATGCCCAGCTTTTTTTAATTTTTTTTTTTTTTTTTTGAGACAGGGTCTGGCTGTTGAGCAGCTGGGGTACAATGGCACAAGTATAGCCCATTGCAACTTCCAATTCTTGGAATCAAGCAATTCTCCCACCTCAGCCTCCCAAATAGCTAGGACTACAGATGAGTGCCACTATGCCTGGCTGATTTTTAAATTTTTCTGTTGAGATGGGATGTCACTACGTTGCCCAGGCTGGTCTCAAAGTCCTGGGCTCAAGCAATCTTCCCACCTGGGCTTCCCAGAGTGCTTGGTATAGGTGCCAGCCACCATGAGTGGCCTCATTTGACTTTTTTTTTTTTTTTTTGAGACAGAGTTTTGCTCTTGTTGCCCAGGCTGGAGTGCAATGGTGCAATCTCGGCTCACTGCAACCTCTGTCTCCTGGGTTTAAGTGATTCTCCTGCCTCAGCCTCCCCAGTAGCTGGGATTACAGGCATGCGCCACCATGGCCGGCTAATTTTGTATTTTTGGTAGAGATGGGGTTTCTTCATGTTGGTCAGGCTGATCTCGAACTCCCGACCTCAGGTGATCCGCCCACCTTGGCCTCCCAAAATGCTGGGATTATAGGCTGGATTACACTGTACCTGGCCGGCCACTGCGCCCGGCCCTTTCAATGGCGCGATCTCGGCTCACCGCAACCTCCGCCTCCTGGGTTCAGGCAATTCTCCTGCCTCAGCCTCCTGAGTAGCTGGGATTACAGGCACGTGCCACCATGCCCAGCTAATTTTTTGTATTTTTAGTAGAGACGGGGTTTCACCATGTTGACCAGGATGGTCTCGATCTCTTGACCTCGTGATCCACCCGCCTCGGCCTCCCAAAGTGCTGGGATTACACGCTTGAGCCACCACGCCCGGCCTTTTTTTTTTTTTTTTTTTTTTTAAGATGGAGTCTGAAGCCTGTTGCCCAGGCTGGAGTTCAATGGTGAGATCTCATCTCACTCACTACAACCTCTGCCTCCCAGATTCAAGTGATTCTCTATTTTCCTGCCTCAGCTTCCCAAGTAGCTGGGATTACAGATGCCTACCACCATGCCCAGCTAATTTTTATATTTTTAGTAGAGATGGGGTTTCACCATGCTGGCCAGGCTGGTCTCAAATGCCCAAGAACCTACCTGGTGCCATGTATAAGCTGGGTACAACAGTGAACAAGACCAAGCCTTCCTGCTCTCATGCCAACTGCTCAGCAGTATTTCAGGGCTGTATCAGGGTGATTAGCCTGGATCACAGGAGACTTCCTGCAAGAGATGATGTCTGAACTGAGGAGTTGTTCATCAGGCACAGGTGAGAGATGGGAAAAGGGTGGCCCGGGCAGGAGGAGCCCTGGTGTGAATGTCCAAAGATGGGAGGAGAAATCATGGTATATATGAGGTGTCTTGAGCTTGGGATATGGGGAGGTGAGAGGTGATATTGTATGGGACATACTTAAGCATTATTGGTTGTTTATCTGAAATTCAAATTTAACTGGGCATGCTGTTAAATATTAAATCTAGCTGTCATGGTAAGAAGCTGAAATTTACAAAAAGAAAAAATAAAACAAAAAAGAAAAAAACAAGACAAAAAATAACAAAGAATAAAAAAAAAAGCTGGAATTTACTGTTTGGGGATATTTTGTACATTTGTTTTCTTATTGTTTTTAATTGAAAACAGATAATGGTAAAATAACAAATCAGCTCTATTTGACACTTCCTACATGACACAACTGTCATAGTCACCGTACCAGGCTCACCAGAGCCTGAGTTCTGTGCTCTGCTCAACCTCATGTCAGTCAAGTCTCCCAAGGGAGTGGTGCCCTGATTCCCAAATGGATGAGGAAAGCAGATCATAGAGGTTAGATCCTGGACTAGACACACAGAGAATTTGGAAGGAGTTAGGACACAAAATGAACCCATTTCTGGCAGGTCCTCCCATCCCTGCCAATCTGTAGCTTTTATATTTCCATATTACCTTCTGCCCAGATCTAACTTTACTAGGTTGTTGCCAGTGAGAACAAATTTTTGGAATCTTCCATTTTCTCTTTCTTTCTTTTTTTTTTTTTTTTTTTGAGACAGAATCTTGCTCTGTCACCAGGCGCCAGGCTGAAGTGCAGTGGCCTGATCTTGGCTCACTGCAACCCCCACCTCCCAGGTTCAAGCAATTCTCCTGCCTCAGCCTCCTGAGTAGCTGGGACTACAGGCATCCGCCACCAAGCCCAGCTAATTTTTGTATTTTTTGGTGGAGACGGGGTTTCACCACGTTGGCCAGGATGGTCTCGATCTCTTGACCTCCTGATCCACCTGCCTTGGCCTCCCAAAGTGCTGGGATTAAAGGCGTGAGCCACTGCACCTGGTGAAATTTTCTGTTTTCTTTCTATTAATTAATTAATTAATTACTTTAAAACAAGGTCTTGTTCTGTTGCCCAGCATGGGGTGCAGTGGCAGGATCTCAACTCACTGCAACCTCTGCCTCCCTAGTCCAAGCAATTCTCCCACCTCAGCCTCCCGAGTAGCTGGGATTACAGGCATGTGACACCACGCCTGGCTAATATTTTAGTAGAGTCAGGGTTTTGTCGTGATCACCAAGCTGGTCTTTCTCTTAACTCAAACTCTGGGCCTCAAGTGATCCACCTGCCTCAGCACCCCAAAGTGCAGGGATTACAGGTGTGAGCCACTGTACCCAGCCCGAAAATATTTTTTGGTTTTCTTTTTTTAGAGATGGGGTGATCCACCTGCCTTGGCCTCCCAAAGTTCTGGTATTACAGGTGTGAGCCACCATGCCCAGCCTAAAAATATTTTTTAATAGCACCATACTGTAGGCTGGGTGCGGTGGCTCACGCCTGTAATCCCAACACAGTGGGAGGCCGAGGCGGGTGGATCACTTAAGGTTAGGAGTTCAAGACTAGCCTGGCCAACATTGTGAAACCCCATCTCCACTGAAAATACAAAAATTAGCCCGGTGTGGTGGCAGATGCCTGTAATCCAGCTACTCAGGACACTGAGGCAGAATTGCTTGAACCTGAGAGGCAGAGGTTGCAGTGAGGTGAGATCCTGCCACTGCATTCTAGCTTGGGTGACAGGAGCGAGGATCCGTCTCAAAAAAAAAAAAAAGCACCACGCTGTAAATAAACTGAACACCCATAGTTAGTTAAGGAAGTGTTGAATAAATTGCAGAAGCTCCAGACTCTGGAATATTTGTCAGTTTTTATAGAATGAATTATGATCCTTTTGTAGTTCTTAAGCATGATGATTATGTGTTCACCCATTCCTGTATAAGATGTGCCGTGCCACCTTCCAACCTTGTTACAACATAGGCATATTACCCGTCTGACATTAAAAAAAAAGAATGAGGGCCGGGAGCGGTGACTCAAGCCTGTAATCCCAGCACTGTGGGAGGCCGAGGCGGGTGGATCACAAGGTCAAGAGATCGAGACCATCCTGGTCAACATGGTGAAACCCCGTCTCTACTAAAACTACAAAAAATTAGCTGGGCATGGTGGCACGTGCCTGTAATCCCAGCTACTCAGGAGGCTGAGGCAGGAGAATTGCCTGAACCCGGGAGGTGGAGGTTGCGGTGAGCCGAGATCGCGCCATTGCACTCCAGCCTGGGTAACAAGAGCGAAACTCGGTCTCAAAAAAAAAAAAAGCCGGGCGCGGTGGCTCAAGCCTGTAATCCCAGCACTTTGGGAGGC